>NC_063169.1:0-300000 GCF_023159225.1 Perognathus longimembris pacificus
AGACCTCAACCCTAATCCTGACCGTATATACCACAATCCTAACACTACATCAACCAAAGCCTAACCCTAACACAACCAAAAAATCCCATAAATCCCATAACTCTAACCCTAACAGCCACCACCATAAACTATAACCGTAAGGAACCACCAACCCTAAACCCGAAGAACCAAAAACGAAACCCTAAGACCGACAAATCTAACCCTAACACCCCCTACCCTATGACCCAAGACCAATAACCCCAACCCAAAAGCCCTGACCCCCACCGCCAACCCCAACCTGAACCCTAACCTACACCTCAACTCCTTACCCAACCCAACCCCCCACACACAAAGGGTTGGGGTTGCACTTGGGGATTATTTTTCAGGTTCATGATGGGGTTAGGGTTTAGGGATGGGGTTTATGGTTACGGCTTAGACTTGGGTTATACGTTAGGGTAAAATCAGGATGTGCCATAATGTGATGTGAACTGTATCTGCAGCATAACTGAAAACTTAATTGTAATGCACACCCTGTCTTCTTAACACCCAACCTTAACCCTAACCTTAACACCAACAACCCTATACCTGAACCCTAATCTCACTCATACCAACCCTCAAAACAGTAGCCCTAAGACCTGAAAACCCCTACCTCTAACCACAGACACCTAACAACCCAATTCCTTAAATAAAGCACAACCCATCCCACTCCCTGACTTACCGGACAGTGTTCTGCATCCTTGGACGTACATGGCCTTCTTTTGTCAAGCATACTTAAGGGGTGTCCAAGGTTACACACAAAGATCCCCCACCCATACCCTCACGTGTGTACAGAGCAAGAGCATGAAAACAGTGAAAGCAAAGCTGACCATTTATTCAACTATCCATTGTCACCCAAAGTTAGGCGCATTGGGAGCACACCATCAGACATGGCAAGGGAAGGACTCAGATCAAACAACCCGACAACAGCTGAGGGCAATCAAAGGGGCCTCACACACATTCTAAACCACTCAGGTTTGGAACCTAAATACTAACATGTGCCTCTAACATAAAATGTCTGGAGAAAACAGAGAAGAAAACGATCGAAAGGGAGTAAGTGGAGTAGGTGGGGATTGAGGGGGCAGGGCTGGAGTCGGGAAGGCGGGCACAGGCAGAAAGGAGACAAAGTTTTCAAATCAAAAGGACAATGAAATCCCATTCTATTTCAATCTACAGGAAAGTCTCTTCATACTAAAACAACTCCTTTTCAGGACCTTTTAGATCATAAAATTAAGCCAGGTAGAGTGGCAAATTCAACAAACCCCACAGTTAGAAGGATGAGGAAGGAAGATGGAGAGTTCAAAACCAACCTGGTCGAATATACAAATACAATATCTGGAGCAAACAGAAAAGAGAAGGATGCGAAGGGAGAATGAGGAGTGGAAGCAGAGGAGGGGGAAGCAGAGTAGAGGTAGGGAGGGGAGTTGGAGAGCAGAGGAAGGGGAAGGGAGCTGAGAGAGGCAGTTTTCAAATGAAATGGGGAATGATGTGATGTGATGTGACATGACGTGAATTGAGGATGTGATGTTAAGATGTGACTTGATATGTGATGTGATATCATATGATGATGTGATGGACTCCACTGAGTTGGTGACATGACGTGATGATGTGACGCAATCTGGTGATGTGATCTGGTGATGTGATGTGATGCTGTACTGTGAATGTGATGATGTGACAACTGTATTATGTGGTGACGTGATGTGACACGATGCGAAAATTTGATGTGAGGTGATGTGAGCATATAATCTACTTCTCTGCAGCATAACTAAAAATAGTAATTCACACCGAGTATACTTAACAACTTAACACTATCCTTAACATCGACAACTATTGGACACCGGCTATACCTTTAGGGGGCGGTCCAGACTGGCCACCCATTCTCCCACCCCCTTGCGGGTCCAGAACCGGAAGAGGTAGCCAAGCAGCCCCGCCTCCCTTATCAAAGCACATGTGTGTCAAAATGGCACCTGACAGAGCCCAGTGATCGGTCCTGGGAGATGTGACATTACGCCATGGAAGAGGTCCTAGGATGCCGCCCGTGGATAGCTCATCAGCCTATCGCTAGTACCTGCTTAGCCACCCCAAGTCCCTCCCCTTCCCGCCATTATTAATGTTATAAATGTAATTGTCGTTCCATTTATTAAACAGGTGCTCTCCAGACAACTCCCCAAAAGGCACCTGTGGCCTAAGTCTTGCTTTAAACGTAAGGGGGGCTCGGGGTGGGCAGTTTCGTGGCTCTACCTCATCTTGGCTCTGTCCCCCTGGTGCAGGAAGCCGGCAACAACGCCATTACAAGATGGCTCCTACTTCCTTGCAGCCTTACTGGTAAATAACGGCAAAGCCTAACGGATTTACCGGCCTGAACCCTGCGCATGCGCAAGTGAGTTCTAGTCCCAGCCAATCCCGTGGCAGCTGCTAGTAGCAACCAGTCACAGACCAATCAGGGAGCGACCCATGCTCACCCAACGGTATATAAGCAGGCGGTTTTGGCCTTTTGGTGCCCCTCGCTTCAGCTCTCCCTCAACCAAGCGGCTCCTCAATAAAATGTGATTGGGAAGGATCCTCGTGTGGTGGTCGCCTTTCCTCGCTGGACGAGGTTGCCGCCCGCCGCAACTGGTGCCGAAACCCGGGAACCAGGCGAGGGGTCGAAGAGGATCCAGAACCCAACACATGAGGAGGTAACTTCCCTCAGGTATGTGGACTGCCGTTCCTGTCTGGTGCTTCTTATTATCCTTCCGCTGTGAGTGCTGGTGGCTGGTGTGTGCTTGCTCTGTTTGCGCTGTGATGCCCTTATGGCGCATGGTACGCTCATGCCTGGAAGATGGACACTCCATAGATCTTATAAAGGAAGGTCAAAGGGCCCTTAGTAAGCACCAGGATAGTCTTTCGGAATCCTCATCAGTAAAGGGGGAAGTGGTTAGGCCTAAGGAAAATAAAAAAAAAGGAAAATAAAAATAAAAAGATGAAAGAAAGAAAAGGGAGACCCCATAAGGGTCTGGAGGAGGGACTGCAGCCCTCCGGAAAATCCTCGATCGCGCAGGCGGTGGGGACAAGACAGACAAAACAAAAGCAAACTCAAAAGGGACAAGGACAAGAACCAGTTGCCCCGTTGTATCCTTCTTTGGAGGAATTTAAGATTGATAACTCCTTCTCGGCTCTTAGTATAGAGGGCAGTGAATCAGAGAGCGAGGCCGAGAGTGGCCATACCTCGGGCAGCAAGCTGAGCCCAGAAGATGAAGAGGGCTTGGAGGAAGCCGCTGCTAGGTACGAAGAGGACAGATACGGACCTGGTTACCCCCTTGGGGCCAAGGCCCCCAGGCAAAAAACACCCTCTGCCCCCCCGCCTTATGCGGTGTCCGGGCGGAGCAACTTCATAAAGAGAAGTACGTGGTCTAGGTTGGCCACGGCTTTTCCAGTCTTTGAGAACCCAATAACAGATAAAAGGACCTATGAGCCAGTCTCTTATAAACAACTAAGGGATCTAATGGAGTCAGTGCGCACATATGGAGTTACAGCCAGTATTACCACTGCCTTATTGCGGCGACTCACGGTTAATGCCATGACGCCCACGGATTGGTTTGAGATTGCGCGCACATGTCTCAGTCATGGGCAGTTCCTTGACTTTAGGTCCATTGTTCAGGACAAGGCACAAATTCAATTCAGAAAGAATCTCCAAGAAGGGAGAGCCGAATGGTCGGTGGACATGCTTCTAGGACAGGGAGCTTATGCAGTGGAACAGACCACCTACCCCTTTGAAGTCTACCGCCAGGTAAATGAGATATTTTACAAGGCTTGGCGGGCCTTGCCAAACAAAGGAGAGGTGGCTGGCAACCTTACAAAAGTGATTCAGGCGCCCAATGAACCATTTTCTGATTAATTACTGGAAAAACAAAAAGGGGGAATAGCTGAGACAGCGACCCCCAGGGAAAGGCTTTCACTTGTACTCTTTACCTTAAATTTTTTAAATGTAAATGATGCCGGTGAGTCAGCTGCTGATAGGCATGCAGCCACTAAGGTCACCGTCAGAAAGGATATGGTCATGTGGAAAGAGGTTTTGAATAACAAATGGTATGGACCGGATCTGGTGATAACGAGATCCAGGGGAGCTGTTTGTGTTTTTCCTCAGGGCCAAGAAGTGCCTCACTGGGTGCCAACGAGATTGACCAGGCCTGTGGAAACGACAGAAGAAACCCATTGCGAAAATAAAGACCCGCAAGATGAAGACGCCATCCACTTGCCCTGTGGTACAACTGATCCCCCTGCTACTTGCAACAGTGCTGACTGCAGCCCCGATGGCAGCAAAAGAAATGACACTATGGGCTGTGACTAAGGCATGGCCAGTACCTATGCCCTTGCATGCAGATTCCTCCCCACCTTGTTTTCTGCAGACTGCAACATGGAAGTCCCATGTATTACTCGTATTTTTACTACTATGCCTAGGGGGCAGTATGGTCTGCCTCTGGTTGGTCTGTCACCTGCGAACCCAAACACGAAGGGACAAGGTTGTAATTTCACAGGCTTTAGCCGCCTGGGAGTAGCTTCCCCCCAGATTTGGCTTTCAGCCCTAAAAAGGGACTAAGCCCTCAATTGCACGGCCTTTGCACCCCAGGAAGCTGGTAGCTTCACTTGCACTAGGGATAGGCGTGCATTTGAGCAGAGCAGGATGCCGGGCAATAGCACCGCACTTGGGAGTCCTATGGTAATAGGCCCCAAGAAGAGCAAGTCTGATGGCATGTGGGTTGATGCCCTAGGCCCCACCTCTGTAAAAAAGGCATCGGACGGGTCTGGTAGTCCTTGGGAAGGCGCCTCCTAAGTGAAAGCCAGTACAATGTTCCAAAATAGCACACAGAGATCAGACCTCTACTCTTACCTGCACAAAAACAAAAAGGGGGAACTGCAGGAAGCCGGCAACAACGCCATTACAAGATGGCTCCTACTTCCTTGCAGCCTTACTGGTAAATAACGGCAAAGCCTAACGATTTACCGGCCTGAACCCTGCGCATGCGCAAGTGAGTTCTAGTCCCAGCCAATCCCGTGGCAGCTGCTAGTAGCAACCAGTCACAGACCAATCAGGGAGCGACCCATGCTCACCCAACGGTATATAAGCAGGCGGTTTTGGCCTTTTGGTGCCCCTCGCTTCAGCTCTCCCTCAACCAAGCGGCTCCTCAATAAAATGTGATTGGGAAGGATCCTCGTGTGGTGGTCGCCTTTCCTCGCTGGACGAGGTTGCCGCCCGCCGCACCCTGGGATACGCTCCTTGCTCCTCATGCCGGCGGGAGAAGCACTGGGAGCTGAGTGTCCCACACAGACAACCCCACACCTGAACCATAATCTTAATCATATCAACCCTGAAAACAGTAGCCCTAAGACCTGAAACCCCAACCTCTAACCACAGATACCTAACAACCCAAGTACTTAAACTAAAGCACAACCGAACCCACTCTGTGACATATCATACAGTGATCTGCATGCATGGTGGTTGGTGGCCATTTGTCAAGCAACCTTAAGGGGTGTCCAAGTTTACATACAGCACTCAATCCCCCACCCATACCATCACATGTGTGGGCATCGCAGGTAAATGAACACAGTGAAAGCATAGCGGACCATTACTCAAGTCTCCATTGTGACCCAAAGTTAGGTGAAGCAAGAGCACACCATCAAGCACGGTATGTTAAGCACTCTGATCAAGCAACCCCACAACAGCTGAAGGCAATCAGAGTAGCCTGACACACATTTTAAACCATACAGGTTTGGAAAAATGAATACTAACATCTCAAACATATAACATCTGGAAGAAACAGAAAAGGGAAGGGAAGGGAAGAGAAGAGAGGCGGAAGGGAAGGGATAGGAGAGTACAAAAGGACAGGAGAGGAGAAGAGAATAAAGTTTTCAAATAAAAAGAGGAATGAAATCCCATTCTATTTTACTCTACAGGTAAGTCACTTCCTACTAAAAAAGGACAAAAGAAGTACCTTTTCAAAATTTTAGATAATAAATTATAGGTCATAAAAATGAACAGGGTAGGGTGGCACATTCAGGTAAGTTTGGCATGACATGATGTGAGGATGTGGCATAATGTGAGGATGTGATGTGGTGTGAGGATGTGCCATGATGTTGTGATGTGATGTGATCTGTTTTGCTGCAGCATGACTAAAAATTTACTTGTAATTCACACCCTGAGTATCATTAACAACACCCAACCTTAACCCTATCCTTAACATTGCCAACCATACAACAAAACCCTAACCTCTATAATACCAACCCTGAAAACAGTAGCCCTAATACTTGAAACACATACCTCAAACCCAGACACCTCACAATCCGACTCCCTAAACTAAAGCCCAACCCAACCCACTCCCTGACTTACCGGACAGTGTTCTGCATCCGTGGAGGTAGGTAGCCTTCTTTTATCAAACATGCTTAATCTGTGTACGAGATTACACAGAGATACACAGCACTCCATCTCCTGCCCATACCCTCACGTGTGAGGAACAGGAGCACACTATCAGGCAACAGGGGCCAGGACTCCGCAAACAAAACTCACAGACATATTCTAAACAACACCGGTTTAGAATCATGAATGCTAACATGTGCCCCAAACAAAGAATATCTGAGAGGGAAGATGGTGCCGCCCCAGTAGGGAGGCACCGTGCCCAACTCGCTCCAACTAAATAGCGAGCTGGGAACTCCAGCATCCAAAACCCCATCAAGAATCCAACAAACCCAACAACGAGAAGAGAGAAACTAAGGAAAGAAAAAAGAACAAAAAGAGAAGACCCAATAACCTGTACGGAGCCGGAAAATCTCTGGGGTACCCACCCAACCACCGACGCTGGCCCAAACAGGGCCAGGCTGGGAAAGGGGACCCGGCGCCAGTCGGGGTTAACCTTAGGGCCGGGACTAGGAGCCCCACTCCTGGAATGAGTGTTAGGCGTGGTGTGGCTTGGGTTGAGGGTGGGGCTCGGCCTCTGGATCGGGTTTATGGTGGGGCCAATTCCCAGTCTGAGGCAGAGGGATTGTCCCCGGGTGGTGCTCAGGGCAAGGCTCAGGGTGGGGGCCCACTTCCGGTGGCTCCCAGTTCCCCCTACTAATACCCACACTCCTTGGAACCTGGCACACCGGAAGTGCCCGCCCCTAGGACCAGCCCACCCGGACCGGCCCACGAAAAGGCCCACCCGGGGAGTGACACAAGGGGAGGGAGAACCTGGGAACCTGGCCCCCTTTCCGGTTGGGTCGCTGCCCCCCCACCCCGAAACAGCCCGGCTGCCGGAGAAGCTCGGCTCAGAAGAGACCGCAGCCCAAGGAAGCGGGAGAGGCCCCCCTTAACGGACTGGCCCACCCTCCCATCGGCCCAGCTGGGAACGCGCGGGAAGGGGAGACCGGCACCCCCTCTCCCAGAACCCCGGCCCCCGGACGCCTGCCGCTGCTTTCACTGGTGGCGTGCCTGGAGAAGGCCGTAGCCTCCACCAGGCCCACCACACACCCAACGAATGGCCCAGCGCAGCTTCGCCTGCGACTGAAAAAAAGCCACAGCCGCTTCGGATGTGCCCGCCGCCGCCTGGAGAACACCGGGAGGAAAAAAGCTGCGGCCGCTTCGCACATACCCGCTCAGCCTTAGCCCAGGGGTGGCCGAGCCGTCGCTTCCGGAAGTCCCTCAAGATGCCTGCCCTCCACACACACACACAGCTAAGGCACAGCTCGGGGAGCCCTGCCGCCGCTCGGGCCCACTTCTGGTTACTAGGGGCCCAGGAAAGCTGTGCAGGCCTCATGCAGATAGGCCCAGGAAAGCCGCGCACGCCTCATGCGGGTAGGCCCGCCGCCACTCGGTACCCACATGGGGAACTGCGCCTCCGCGGGTTTGGCCAAGGATCCAGGAACATGCGCAGACAGGGGAAAACGGCGCACACTCCTCTCCCGGGACCATGGCTCCGCTTCTGCCCCACCTGGAGAAGACGGCCGACACTTGGTGCACGTCCAGATCGAGCCACCGCCAAAGCCTGGCACAGGGAACTCAACGCCTGCCGGGCTACATTCACCTCCCCTGGTGTGAGGATGCTAAGCTTACTCCCTTATCAGTGCTCCCCTTTTCACCCTCTCCCCTGGGCACCCAACCAGCAGGCGGACAAGGTGGAGCGAAGGGACATGGGCTAGCCTAAGGTGCACATGGCCGAACGAGATCCCCTTTTCCTCCCTCCTTACCCACCAAGGAAGCCAGACGCAGACGGATCTCGGAGACACTTCAGAGAGCAATCCAATTTAGTCGGGAGGGGCTCACAGTAATATAGTACTGATGACGAGAATTGAGCATGACCTGGCAATAGGCTGGCGAGCTTGTCCATCCAAGAGCAGCTCCCAAGGACCGTCCTCATGGGCTAACGTCATTTCCCATAGTACCGGCCTCTGGACAAAGCCAAGGGAGCACACGGTGCTTGCTGGTGCAAGGTGGGGGATGGTATCAAAGCTATCCCTTCTGGTTCCGGACCCAGAAGGAGATAGGTGTGGCTCACTTCCACACTGCCCCAGGGCTGGGGGAAGGGCGGCGTCTCAGTAGCACTCTCCTCGCCCTTCCCCTCTTAAGACAAAGATGAATCCCCAACATCTGCCCCTTTTATTTTTTTCCTTATGAACAGCAGGAGGTGCCTTACTTGAGAGTGCGCCATGTCTTAGGTTGCCCCCCCAATGGGGGAGCTTACCCGTCTTCGGCTAACGCACTAGCACTTCAGGCCAACCTGCCTGCCGGGCCGGCCAGCCCGATGAGGGGACTTGGGGAGAGTGGGATTGGCACTTGAAAGAAAGCCGTTAATTTTGTTCTCATGCCAGCAGACCTCAGTGAGCAGCGTGTCCTAATGGGTGTGTGACCAACCTCATGGGGTTCCTAAATGGCTAAAGGCCAAAGGCCACTTGTTGTCTGGACAGCTCTGACTTTTAGCTCACAATGTAAGAGACCAATTTGTCTAGCACAGGGAAATGCAAACATAATGCAAATAGAAGCATCAAGCAGACATGAGCATAAATAATCGTAACACAAAGCAAATAAGGCAATGCAACATGAGCAATTATAACACAGGCACAATGCAATGGAGGGTCTCTTATCTGGCTCAGTCCATAGGAGATACAGGTGGAGGCCCCTAAGATAAGCAGCAAAGGAAAGGCAAAGGAAGGAACAAGAGTGTGCAAAATTTCCCTTTAGTTCTTGTGCAACACTGTGCGCCACGCTGCCACAGCAAACATTGCGCCAAAAGGCACCAGGCAAGGTCCGGGGAAGAAATAGGGCCGACACTGGGTCCATCGCTGGTACAGGCAGGCTTTCCCATTTCTCCATGGAAAAATCCACCACGGCCTTTGTTTTCCTGAAGAGAAAGCAAGGAGAGACATCCCTCAAGGGCAGGTGCCCTTTGGTGGTCATTCAGTTTAACAATATTTTTTTTTTTTTTTGGCCAGTCCTGGGCCTTGGACTCAGGGCCTGAGCACTGTCCCTGGCTTCTTCCCGCTCAAGGCTAGCACTCCGCCACTTGAGCCACAGCGCCGCTTCTGGCCGTTTTCTGTATATGTGGTGCTGGGGAATTGAACCTAGGGCCTCGTGTATCCGAGGCAGGCACTCTTGCCACTAGGCTATATCCCCAGCCCCTGAACAATATTTTAAGTCTCTAACTGATATCCAGATTGAATTCGGTTCTCCAGTTGGGAAAACATATGCGAAGCCTCTGCCCGCACTGATAAGTGGGTCCGGGCCTTGCCATGCTCCTGTGAGGGGGTCCTTCCAACGGACTTCCACCTTTAGGTAGGGTGTTTGGCTTGACCTATGTGTCTGGAAAGCCAACAGAGGTTGGTCCTTAGAGAAGTTTAAAATATTCCGTGTAAACATCGCTGTCCTCAGCTGGTCATGGGGGCTTCAGGCCCCTTTTTGTTTTAATAATTGATCCTTCAGGGTCTTATTATGACTCACAATTATGGCCAGACCCTTTGGGTTGTATGGTATTCCAGTGGTATGTTTAATATTCCACTTTTAGAAAAAGGCCTATAACAGCTTGCTGATGAAACAAGGTCCATTACCTGTCTTTACCTGTAATGGGAGCCCTAGGATAGCAAAACATTGTAGGAAGTGGCTCTCAGCATGCCATGCTCTTTCCCCTGAATGGGCGGTGGCACAGCAGGCATGAGAATGGGTATCTATGGACATAAATATATATTTCAACATTCCAAAAGGAGCGTAGTGGGTTAGATCAGATTGCCAGATAACATTAGGCTTTACGCCTCTGGAGTTGACCCCAGGAGATTGCAAAGGAGGGACTTGCAGAAAGGGCATACACAACTTGCAAGTCCTAATAATCTTTTTTAAGTCTTTTATAGGAATTGAAGAAAATCTCTGATGTAAACCTCTCCAGTTTGTCTGTATGCTCATGGAGTCCTTGGGCCTTTTGAAGGTTTTGAGGTTGTACAATAACCATAGCTACAATACTCCCATTACTGGCCAGCTGGTCGGCAATATGATTACCTTGTGTCAGGTCCCCAGGCAGTCCTTGGTGTCCGCGAAGGTGCTGTAAGAATATAGGCTCAGCCCGCTCTTTTAACAGAGACCAGACTTGGATCAGCAGAGGAGTGACTGGGTTTTCATCTAATTTAATATATGAGGACACCAGGTTTGGTAGCAAATTAACCACATACAAACTGTCAGAGAACAGGTTCATCAGCTGCTTTACATGGGTCAGTGCCAGGGCGACTGCATACATTTCCTTATACTGTGCAGATCCAGTAACTGCCTCAAAGTAATGGGTGTTTCCTTTCCCATTGGCAGGAGGGGAGGCGGAGCGTACCACCACGGCAGACCCCGCTCGTCCCCCATCTGTAAACACATTGGCAACCTTGACAAGAGGCCTGGTAGAGAAAAGTACAGGAGGGATCCATTGTAGCCTGGAAAATGAGGTCACCCACCTCAAGGTGCCATAGTGGCAATCTACTTTTCCCATAAAGCCATCCAGGGCACTGTACACACGTGCATTATTTCTTCTAACCCATTCAAAATCTGACAACTGATAGGGAATGGTTAGCACATCGGAATCTCACCCATAATGCCTCAGGGAAGTATCCCTCCCCTTAATTACCAAGTCAGCTAGCTGGTCTAGCTGGGAATAAACTCTGGGAGCTCCCCCCACTGAGGCATGCACCCATTGAAGAGGCTCGCCTGACTGGGTAATAGCGGCTGAGGAAAGCTCAGACCTGGGGAGGATCCAAAGGCAAAGTGGGCACTCGGGCTTGTAGCGTGCCAACTGCGCCATATTTAGGGCCAATTGGATTTTCTGGAAGGCTGTTTGAAATGATGGAGTTATTGTAATAACATCAGTGGGCACTTTGCCCGAGGGCACAGAGAAAGCAAACTTCTCACAATCCTGGGGGTCAAGAGGAATAGAAAAGAAACAGTCCTTGATTGTGGGGACTGCTCTCTCTGCTCCGGCTCAAGTGCTCATTTCTTTCTCTCTTATTATCCTCGCATCGCCTTCTCCCCCGACCCTCGGCCTGCAGGTTTGTCGGGGTGAGACGTGGGGATGTCTCCGTCCTGGCGGGCGCGCGACCCGCGTGGTAATGTGACCGCTATCCTACTCTGGAAGCAACGGACATAGACCACGGAGTCAGCTTCTGAGAGCGAACTAACTTTATTGAGAGAGGGGCAAGGGTAGATGATCAGGGGAAGGGGGATGGCCAGGATTCCCATAGGCCGCGAGCTGTCAGGTGACCTCCAAGGGGCTGGTCACTTGACCTCCAAGGGGCTGGTCACTTGACCTCCAAGGGGCTACGTCACTCGACCTCCAGGGCGGGGCTGGTAGGCGCCAGGCTGGCTGCCAGCTAGGTCGGGGGTCTCTTATCGGACCGGTTTCTCCAGATTCCAATGTAGGGAGGATGGAAGGGCTGCATTCCCCAGCTGGGGGAGGTGCCTCAGGCCCCTTCCATCTAGGGGGAAGATGGACCCCAACACTTGATGTCAATTATAATGAAATTAAGATCCCGAGGAATGGAGGGGATCCATGACAGCCCCCGTAAAGGGGTGCCGGCATGGATTATCCGCTCATTAATTTTTCTTAGGTCCTGTACCATCCTCCATTTACCTGAGGCCTTTTGTACAACAAATTCAGGGGTGCTCCAAGGGCTCAGCGAAGGTCTAATATGCCAGAGGGACAGTTGTTCTCATTATTTCCTTTAATCTTTCTAGCTTGAGGGAAGTGGCCACTGTTCCACCCACACCAGGGGACCTGGAAGCCATCAAATGGCAGGGACAGTAGGAACAGTGCCCCTTAGAATTGGGGGTGAGGCCCTGTAGAAGAAACAGGAGCCTTCTGCCTCGAGGCCTTGGAGGGAGGCACTCTCTGGCAGCCACTAGGGCAACCTGACAGGCCCTGGCCTGTGATGATCGAGGCCTCAACTTTTCCCAAGATATCCCATCCTACCAGGTTATCTGGTAAGCCTGTCATTATCAGGGGATGCACTATTCCCTAACCACGGTTCATGTCATCCCAGGGAAGCCAGTCCCCCTCCCAACCCCGATGTCTAGGGTCCAGGGATTAAGTCCCACCACGGAGGCACCCCCTCCTTCTTTAATATAGTCCGATCGGCTCCTGTATCAATTAAGACTCGGAACCTCTTTCCATATATAATAACTTCTGTCTTTGGCCTCATTTCCGGGACTATTGGGACGGCACAGAGGGCCTCAGGCTGGTCATTAGGCCCGTCACTGGGCTGATCACTGGAATGATCGCCTCCTTTGGGTGGCAAGGCTGGAGGGCGCCCCACTACTAGTTTAAAGGCCTCCCCTTAGCATCAAATCTGCACTTACAATCCTTTCACCAATGAAACCCCTTGCAGTGGGGGCAAGGTTTTGTGGGTAGCTCCTTGGCCCAGCCAGAGGGCTGTCCTCTCGAGGCACCAGATCTTACAAGACCAGAAGGACACTCCCTCTTGAAGTGGCCCCAGCCAGCACATTGGTAACAGCGCTCCCTGCTTACCTCACCGGTGGGGGCAGGGGCAGGCTCCTTAGTAAGCAGAGTGGTCAGTGGCTGTGCATGGCGGGCTCGTGCACTGATGCCCCAACAAGCATAAATCCAGCTGTCCACAGACCTCTCCTTTACTCCTGCACAAGCAAATCTGCATTCTGATGTCATCCCTTCCCACACCAGGGTCCTTAGAAATTGATTTACCTGGGACCCAGGAAACTGTCGGTGGAGATTGTCCCTCACTTGGCCAACGAAGGCAGCAAGACTCTCATTGGTCCCTTGGGTAGCTTTTACTGCCAGGGTCTCTGGTACCCCTCTCCCAAGCCATGCCATGCGGCCAGTCCCAAAGCCTGTATCTGCTCCCGGTAGGGGGCAGGGAAGGCAGCCAGTTGGGGGCGGGTGGTTCCAAACATCATGCCAAAGGTTATGGGGATTGGCGGATCGGTGGCCTGATTTCTCTCTGCCTAAGCATAGCACTCATATCTGAAAAGGGAATGCCACTCCTCATACATTGTCCTACCGGTGACCAGGCCAGGCTTCTCCACTCCTGAGTGGTAGAAAACCGGTGGGCCACGCCCTCGAGTAAGCTCTCCCCCCAGTGGGTGTTCGGTCCCCCTCCCTCGAGGACTATTCTCCTGAATTTTCTGAAATCTTGTATCTCCTGGGGAAGCCACGAAGCTGAGATGGCTACCAGGTTGAGATTTGCTGAGTCGTCTGAGCTCAGTGAATGCATGCTGCTGCAGCCACTGGGTTGCTGCTGCTGCTCAGCCTGGCTCCTTAAATCTGCTTATGTATGGAGCCAAGCCAGGCCTCCGGTGGGGGAGGGGTAGCGAGCCAGCAGGGGCCCCTGAGCACATTGTTCTCCCGCCACGTGCCTCGGGGAAATGGCAGCTAGTCCAGTGTCCTGGCGATCAGGCTCACACTCATCCCTGGGCCCCTCAGAGGGGGGCATCGCCCTCTACAAATCAAAATTCCCCCCTGCTGCCCTCTCCTGAGTCCAGGGACTCTCCCCTGGGTCCGAGAAAAAGCAGGCTTTAAGGGTCTTGATAGTTTGGAAGGTCACAAGGGAGAGTTCCTCTCCCAACTACGCTTCCTTGCCTTCCAATTCTCGCCCTAAACAATAAGGGGCAAATTATTTCACCTACTCTGAATCTGTCCCATTGTCTTTGCTGACCTGATGGGAGAACCACGTGTCCCGGAGACTCTACTCCAATTCCCTTACGGCTTGCCGGTAGCTGCCGGACTCCCTCCCGCTGGCTCGAGCCACACGTTCGGGCCGCGAATTGCCAGGCTAGATTTACCTCACCTGTTGCGGGAATGCTAAGCTTACTCCCTTATTAGTGCTCCCCTTTTCACCCTCTCCCCTGGGCACCCGACCAGCAGGTGGCTGAGGTGGAGGGAAGAGACCTGGGCTAGCCTAAGGTGCACGTGACCGAATGAGATCCCCTTCTCCTCCCTCCTTACCCACCAAGGAAGCCAGGTGCAGATGGATCTCGGAGACACTTCGGAGAGCAATCCAATTTAATCGGGAGGGGCTCACAGTAATATAGTACTGATGACGAGAATTGAGCATGACCTGGCAATAGGCTGGCGAGCTTGTCCATCCAAGAGCAGCTCCCAAGGACCTCCCTCATGGGCTAACGTCATTTCCCATAGTACCAGCCTCTGGGCAAAGCCAAGGGAGCACACGGTGCTTGCTGGTGCAAGGTGGGGGATGGTATCAAAGCTATCTCTTCTGGTTCCGGACCCAGAAGGAGATAGGTGTGGCTCACTTCCACACTGCCCCAGGGCTGAGGGAAGGGAGGCGTCTAGGGAGGGCTTTCTTCGCCCTTCCCCCCTTTAGACCAAGGTGAATCCCCAACAGCCGCCGACAGGACACGATAACAGGTATGGGAGCACGCGCTGCACCCCCCAAACCCACCCCAAAAGCTCCGGCGGGCCCCCCTTCAACCAGGCCCACCTGCAGGGTCCCTGTCCCACCTCGACCCCTGGTGCCTGCGCTCACCCCAACCCCTCCTTGACCCCTGACCCCTGCCCACACAGATCCAGGCTCCGCTGCGGCCAGCCCGGCATGGAGGGGGAAACCCGCTACCCCTTAGGCCAGCCTGGCTGGGAGAGTGGCGCGAGCCAGGCCGAATGGGAGCAGGTAGGGGAGACAGCGACCCTCCGCCGCTCCTCCAACAGCCAACCCCACCATCTGATACGTTAGCCACCCTTGGAACGCACCTGCAGAATCTACCCAAATCCCACTCGGCTGGCACTGACAGAGGAAACCCTGGACCTCTATGGGCGGCCGCACCTGGAGAGACCAGCCTGCCTGAGGTTCGGTCGGCCCTGCCTGGAGGGATGAGCCCGAGGCCTATTCGGCTGGCCACAATCAGAGGGGGAAGCCCAGATAGCATGGACGGGAGAGCGGTGCGAGACAGGAAGGACAGGAGCAGGTAGGACACAGAGTGACCTGTCACACGGCTGGCCCCAGCTGCCGAAACCAGGGACTCCCCTTCACCCATCCCCACCCGCTGAGACACAGGCCACCTAGAACCCTGCTCACACCGACCCTCACACCCCTTCTTCAGCCGGCCCCCCTTCCACCCTACCCGCACCGACCCCAGCCCCACCTCAACCCGTGCCCCGACAGAACCTGGCCCACCTGCGGCCAGCCCAGCATGAAGGAAGAAGCCCAAGACCGCTTCGGCCAGCCACGCCTGCAGGGACAAGTCCATGGCGCTTCGGACAGCCTGACCAGGACAGCTGTGCGACCGAGGAAGGACATAAGTGGCTAGAGGAGACAGCGAACGGCCTGCGCTGAAGAGACGACCGGCCCCAACTGCCGAGACGCTGGCACCCCTGACCGCTGCCAGCACAAACCCCGGTGACCCTAGAAAACACTCGAACACTGCCTTGCGTGGACCCCCAGCCACCCCACGGCCACCTACGCCTGCACAAACCCTGGAACTCCTTTGCCTAACCATGACTGCCTCACAAACCCTCCACCCCCCTTTGTCCAGCCCCGCCTGCAGTGACCCTCACACATGAGCACATGCCACCCCCCCACCCCGAATGCCTCCTGCTGCACAATAAAACTCAAATGAACGGAAGCTGTGTCTTGTGTGAATGAAGCCAAGCGACGGCACCTCCTGCCTGCCTGAGAAACCCTGGCCTGCACACCAGTCTCAGGGTGAGCATTAGGAGGGTTATAATGACGGGGCCCCCCAAACTCAGGGTTAACCTTAGGGCCAGGACTGGGAGCCCCACTCCTGGAATGAGTGTTAGGCTTGGTGGGGCTTGGGTTGAGGGTGGGGCTCGGCCTCTGGATCATGTTTATGGTGGGGCAAATTCCGAGGCTGAAGCCGAGAGAGTGTCCCCAGGTGGTGCTCAGGGCGAGGCTCAGGGTGGGGCCCGCTTCCGGTGGCTCCGAGGTTACCCCTAGTATTACCTACACTCCTCAGAACCTGGCACCCCCGGGACCACCCCCCGGATGTGCCTGAACCCCCCAGAAGGCCCGGCTCCCAGACGTGACTGACAGCCCCAGCGGGTTTGCCCGACCCCGCCCCCAAAGCCCCGGCTCCCAGACGTGCCCGCCCCCAGGACGGAACCTGACACGGCCTTTCCTGACAGCCCCAAAAGGCCTGCCCCCCAACCAAGCCCGAGCCCCGAAAGCCCCGCCCCCCCGGGCTATGCCCGCCCCCGCCCCCCAGGACAGAAGGATCCGACGCCCATCACACGGACAAGCACCTTGGAGGATCCGACCCCCGTCACACCGACAAGCCCCTAGGAGAATCAAGCTCCTTGGAGATTCACGATGGCCCTTCGTCCATCCACGCCTGGAAGAAAAGACCCTCACCACTCCGCAGCCACAATGGCCCTTCGTCTGTCCGCAGCCACGATGGCCCTTCGTCCGTCCACACACGGAAGGAAAGACCCTCACCCCTCCACAGCCCATCCTGCCAAGAGAGACCACGACCACGCCTTGTCTGGCCCTGCGGGGAGAAACCTTCCTGACACCGCCTCCTCGGCATTGCAGGGAGAGAGAACCGCTGCCCCGCCGGCACCCCGCCACCGGGGTACTTACAAGGTCCTATGTTGGGTGCCGTGGGAGCGAGACACCTTCAAAGGCTGATGGACCTGGAGAAAGCATGGCTTGACATGTGTCAGTATGTACAAGCTTGGCGGCAGCAGGAGGAGAATGGTGCCCCAGGGCCGGCCCCCGCACCTCTCGAGCCAGCCCCACCCCGCCTCCCGGAGAATCCCGGCCCAGCTGCCGCTGCCGCCGCCACCACCAGTGGCAGCATGCCGGCACGGTCGGCCCCTTCGCAGGCGGTGAGACAGCGCCACCGTGCGCTGGTGCTTCACCATCAACAACTACACGGCCAGCGACAAGGACCAGGTGAGGGCCCTGAGAGATGACAGCAAGTACCTGGTCTGCGGGCGGGAGGTCGGGCGCAATGGCTCCCGCCACCTGCAGTGCTTCGTCAACCTGCGGAGGAAGCGGCGCTTCCAGCAGGTGCACAACCTGCTGGGCGCCCGCGCTCACGTGGAACCCGCGCGAGGCGATGACTGCAGCAACCGCAACTACTGCAAAGGGGGGGGGGGGGGAACGTGCTGAGAGCACAGCACGCTGCACAAGCGCGGCATGCGCACGGACCTCATGCAGGCGGTCAAGGTCCTCCAGGACACGGGAAGCATGCGGCAGGTCGCCAACGACCACCCTGAGTCCTTCGTGCACCACTGGCGCAGCCTGCGAGAGCTGAGCCTCATGTGGAACAAGCAGACCGCGGCGCAGACGTGGCAGACCCGGGCGTTCGTGTACGTGGGCCCACCCGGCACTGACAAGACCCTCACCGTGCACGCGCTGGCGCCCTCGGCCTACTGGAAGCCGCGTGGCAAGTGGTGGGACGGCTACTGCGCGCAGGAGTACGTCCTCCTGGACAACTTTTACGGCTGGCTACGCATGGACGACCTGCTGCACCTCTGCGACCGCTACCCGCTGCACGTCGAGACCAAGCGGGGCACGGTGAGCTTCCCGGCCACGCAGATCCTCATCACCAGCAAGGCCCTCCCGGGCGGCGAGGAGCACCCCTACCGAGAGGCGCTGTACCATCGAATCACCGAGCTGCATGTGTGGCCCCACCATCTGAATTACTAAGCCGCGGGCGTGGGATAGAGCTGTCGCTTCATTCACTTCTATCAATAAAATGCTCGCAGGTCATTCAACCCCCCACAAGGCCCGGCTCCTGGACGTGCCTGACAGCCCCGGCGCATGTGCCTGACCCCCACCCCCAAAGCCCCGGCTCCCAGACGTGCCCGCCCCCATGACGGAACCTGAAACGGCCTTTCCTGACAGCCCCAAAAGGCCCGCCCCCCAGCCGACCCCAAGCCCCGAAAGGCATGCCCCCCCAGGCTGTGCCCGCCCACCACTGTACGGAAGGACCCGACGCCCATCAAACACACAAGCACCTTGGAGGATCCGACGCCCGTCACACCGACAAGCCCCTAGAAGAATCAAGCTCCTTGGAGATTCACGATGGCCCTTCGTCCGTCCACGCATGGAAGGAGAGACCCTCACCCCTTCGCAGCCGGTCCTGCTGAGACCACGACCCTGCCTCGTCCGGCACCACAGGAGATACACGATGGCCCTTACTCTGTCCATGCCTGGAAGAAGAGACCCTCACCACTCAGCAGCCACGATGGCCCTTCGTCCGTCCACGCACGGAAGGAGAGACCCTCACCCCTCCGCAGCCAATCCCGCCGAGAGAGATCACGACCACGCCTTGTCTGGCCACGCGGGGAGAAACCCTCCTGACACCGCCTCCTCGGCATTGCAGGGAGAGAGAACCGCTGCCCTGCCGGCGCCCCGCCACCGGGATACTTAAAAGGTCCTATGTCGGGCGCCATGGGAGCAAGACACCCTCAAATGCTGCTGGACCTTCCCCATCCCCGAGTGCACCTGGGAAAACGAGGAACTGGAGAAAGCCTGGCTCAACACGTGTCGGTATGTACAAGCTTGGCGGCAGCAGGGGGAGAACGGCGCCCCAGGGCCAGCACCGGCACCTCTCGAGCCTGCCCCACCCCACCTCCCGGAGAATCCCGGCCCAGCTGCCGCCACTGCCACCACCACCTCCAGCAGCAGCGTGCCGGCGCAGTCGGCCCCTTCCCAGGCCGTGAGACAGCGCCGCCATGCGCTGGTGCTTCACCATCAACAACTACATGGCCAGCGACGAGGACCGGGTGAGGGCCCTGAGAGATGACAGCAAGTACCTGGTCTGCGGGGCGGGAGGTCGTGCAAAACGGATCCCGCCACCTGCAGAGCTTCGTCAACCTGAGGAGGAAGCTGCGCTTCCAGCAGGTGCACAACCTGCTGGGCACCGGCGCTCACGTGGAACCCGTGCGAGGCGACGACTGCAGCAACCGCAACTACTGCTGCGGGGGGGGGGATGTGCTGAGAGCACGGCACGCTGCACAAGCGCGGCATGCGCACGGACCTCATGCGGCGGTCAAGGTCCTCCGGGACACAGGCAGCCTACGGCGGGTCGCCAAAGACCACCCTAAGTCCTTCGTGCGCCACTGGCGCAGCCTGCGAGAGCTGAGACTCATGTGGAACGAGCAGACCGCAGCGCGGATGTGGCAGACCCGGGCGGTCGTGTACATGGGCCCTCCCGACACCGGCAAGACCCTCACCATACATGCGCTAGCACCCTCGGCCTACTGGAAGCCGCGCGGCAAGTGGTGGGACGGCTACTGCGCGCAGCAGGACGTCATCCTGGCCGACTTTTACAGCTGGCTACGCATGGACAACCTGCTGCACCTCTGCGACCGCTACCCGCTGCAAGTAGAGACCTAGCGGGGCACGGTGAGCTTCCCGGCCACGCGGATCCTCGTCACCAGCAACGCCCTCCCAAGCGAATGGTACGGCGAGGAGCACCCCTACAAGGAGGTGCTGTATCATCACATCACCGAGCTGCACATCTGGGATGGCGATGCTTTCGTCTCGCCTCCACCCCCAACACCTGCGGCCCAACCATCTGAATTACTAGGCCGCGGGCATGGGATAGAGCCGTCGCTTCGTTCCCTTCTCCCAATAAAACGCTCGCTGTTCATTCAACCCCCCAAAAGGCCCGGCTCCCGGACGTGACTGACAGCCCCGGTGGATGTGCCCGACCCCCCCCCACAAAGCCCCGGCTCCCAGACGTGCCCGCCCCCAGGACGGAACCTGACACGGCCTTTCCTGACAGCCCCAAAAGGCCTGCCCCCCAGCCAAGCCCGAGCCCCGAAAGTCCTGCCCCCCCGGGCTATGCCCGCCCCCGCCCCCCAGGACAGAAGGATCCGACGCCCATCACACGGACAAGCACCTTGGAGGATCCGACCCCCGTCACACCGACAAGCCCCTAGGAGAATCAAGCTCCTTGGAGATTCACGATGGCCCTTCGTCCGTCCACGCCTGGAAGAAGAGACCCTCACCACTCCGCAGCCACAACAGCCCTTCGTCTGTCCGCAGCCACGATGGCCCTTCGTCCATCCACACATGGAAGGAGAGACCCTCACCCCTCCACAGCCGATCCCGTCGAGAGAGACCATGACCAAGCCTTGTCCGGCACCACAGGGAGAAACCTTTGGAGATACACGATGGCCCTTACTCCGTCCACGCCTGGGAGACCCTCACCACTCCACAGCCACAATGGCCCTTCATCCATCTGCAGCCACGATGGCCCTTCGTCCGTCCACACACGGAAGGAGAGACCCTCACCCCTCCACAGCTGATCCCGCCAAGAGAGACCACGACCACGACTTGTCTGGCCAAGCAGGGAGAAACCCTCCCGACACCGCCTCCTTGGCATTGTAGGGAGAGAGAACCGCTGCCCCACCAGCGCCCCGCAGCTGGGATACTTACAAGGTCCTATGTCGGGTGCCGTGGGAGCGAGACACCCTCAAAGGCTGCTGGACCTTCCTCGTCCCTGAGTGCACCTGGGAAGACGAAGAACTGGAGAAAGCCTGGCTTGACACGTGTCAGTATGTACAAGCTTGGCGGCAGCAGGGGGAGAACGGCGCCCCAGGACCGGCACCGGCACCTCTCGAGCCGGCCACACCCCGCCTCCCGGAGAATCCCGGCCCAGCTGCTGGCCCAGCTGCCGCCGCCGCCACCAACACCAGCACTAGCGTGGCGGCGCGGTCAGCCACTTCCCAGGCAGCGCCGCCGTGCGCTGGTGGCTTCACCATCAACAACTACTCAGCCAGTGACGAGGACCGGGTGAGGGCCCTGAGAGATGACAGCAAGTACCTGGTCTGCAGGTGGGAGGTCGGGCACAACGGCTCCCACCACCTGCAGGGCTTCGTCAACCTGCGGAGGAAGCTGGGCTTTCAGCAGGTGCGCAACCTGCTGGGCGGCCGCGTTCACGTGGAGACCTCGAAAGGCGATGACTGCAGCAACCCTGGCCCTCCTTTGCCTAGCCACGCCTACCTCACAAACCCTCCACCCCCCTTCGTCTGGCCCCACCTGCAGTGACCCTCACACACGAGCACATACCACCCCCCCCCCACCCCGAATGCCTCCTGCTGCACAATAAAACTCAAGTGAACGGAAGCTCAGATCTCTCATGTGAATGAATCCGAGCAATGGCCCCCCCTTTCCCCCTCAGAACCCTTCCTGCTGGAGAGACCCTGGACTCCCCACCGGTCTCAGGGTGTGCCTTAGGAGGGTTAGGGCGACGGGCCCCCCCCCCACCACACTCGGGGTTAACAGATCCGGGACTAGGAGCCCCACTCCTGGAATGAGTGTTAGGCGTGGTGGGGCTTGAGTTGAGGGTGGAGCTGGACCTCTGGATTGGGCTTATGGTGGGGACAATTCTGAGGCTGAGGCCGAGGGAGTGTCCCCGGGTGGTGCTCAGGGTGAGCCCGCTTCCAGTGGCTACCAGGTACCCCCTAGTATTACCCGCACTCCTCGAAACCTGGCACCCCTGGAAGTGCCCGACCCGGAAACCTTCACTCCTCAGAACCTGGCACCCCCGGACATGCCCACACCCCGGAAACCCACACTCCTCAGAACCTGGCACCACCGGAAACCTGCACTCCTCGGAACCTGGCACCCCCGGACGTGCCCGCCACCCGGAAACCCCGCACCCCAGAAACACGCACTCCTTGGAACCTGGCACCCCGGATGTGCTAGGGCTAGGTCTAGGGCTGGGGTCGGGGGCCACCCTCCCAAATCTGGGTGGGGCCAAGGGTTAGGGTGGGGCTCGTGCCAAGTATAAGAGCGAAGGATCCACGCCATCCCAAGTCAGTGTCTTCGAGGTACCCTAGGCTGTTAGGCAGTCACTCAGGGCACGCCAAGAAAAAGTCAGCCGCGACCTCGGGCAGGCCCTGAGACCCAGCATCCCTGTGAAAGCACCGGCCCCGGCTTCAGCAAGCCCCACCGGGAGAGCAGTGTGTGAGCCGTGAAGGACGAAGCAGTTCAGGGAGAGCAACACCCCGCCACCTGGAGAACACCTGAGGAGAACCACGATGGCCCTTCGTACATGTGGAAGGAGAAACCCTCACCCCGCCGCAGCCAGTCCCTCGGGGAGAAACCCTCCCGACCCCGCCTTGGCACCAGGGAGAGAGAACCGCTGCCCTGCCTGCGACCCGCCCCCAGGAGAAATGCGAGGTTCTGTGTCGGGTGCCCTGGGAGCGAGACAGCCTCGCCGGGCAGTGCACATCCCCATCCTCCGGTTGCCCGAGGTAGACGCCACGGTGGAAGCCTTGCTCAAGTCATGTATGTACATGCAAGCTCGGCGGCAGGAAGCCTTGCTCCAGTCATGTAGGCGGCAGGCGGCGGAGCACGGCCACCCCTGGCGGGTACCACGCAAACTGGCCCCACCCCTCCTCCCGGAGAACCCCGGCCCCGCTTCTGTCCCAGCCACACCCCCACCCCGCATCACAGAGAACCCCGGACCCGCCTCCACCCTGCTGCTGCCGCCGCTGCCAGAAGCGGACGAAGGAGCACCAGCCCGGCCTCCGCCTTGGCCCGAGACGAGCGCGGACGTCGGTCCGATGGCGGCGTGGCAGCGCGGTCAGCCCCTTCCCAGGCAAGACAGGGCCGCTGTGGGCTGATGCTTCACCATCCTCAACTACACGGCCGGGGACGAGGACCAGGTGAAGGACCTGAGAGACTACAGCAAGTACCTGGTCTGTGGGCGGGAGGTCGGGAGCAATGGCTCCTGCCACCTGCAGGACTTCGTCAACCTGAGGAGGAAGCTGCACTTCCAGCAGGTACGCAACCTGCTGGGCGGCCGAGCTCACGTGGAGCCCGCATGGGGCGACGACTGCAGCAACCGTGACTAGTACTGCAAGGGGGGGGACGTGCTGATTGGCACAGCACGCCGCACAAGAGGGACATGAGCACGGACCTCATGCAGGCGGTCCAGGTCCTCCCGGACATGGGCAGCCTGCGGCAGGTCGCCAACGACCACCCCGAGTCCTTCGTGCACCACTGGCGCAGCCTGAGTGAGCTGAGCCTCATGTGGACTGAGCTGACCGCGGAGCGGACGTGGCAGACCTGGGTGGTCACGTACGTGGGCCTATCCGGCACCGGCAAGAGCCGCACCATGCACACCCTGGCGCGCTCGGCCTACTGGAAGCCGCGCGGCAAGTGGTGGGACGGCTACTGCGCACAGGAGGACGTTGTCCTGGACGACTTCTACAGCTGGCTGCACTTCGATGACCTGCTGCGCCGCTGCGACCGCTACCCACTGCACGTTGAGACAAAGGGGGGCACGGTGAGCTTCCTGACCACGTGGATCCTCATCACCAGCAACGCCCTCCCGAGCGAAAGGTACAGCGAGGAGCACCCCTACTGGGAGGCGCTGTACCATCGCATCACCGAGCTGCACGTCTGGGATGGCGATGCTTTCGTCTCGCCTCCCCTCCCCCCCCAACACCTGTGGCCCCACTGTCTTAATTACTAGGCTGCGGCCGTGGGATACAGCCATCGCTTTGTTCCCTTCTCCCAATAAACTGCTTACAGTTCATTCCTCTCGTACTCTCCGTGTGCTTCGGCGGGGTGGGGGGGGGGGGGGCGGCGGGGGCCCTCAGGGCCGGGCGTGAAGGTGAGGGCCCTGCTTAGTGACTCGGGTTCAGGCAGACGGTCAGGGGCTGAGGCCGAGGCTGAGGCCTAGGGTGAGGCCCGGGCTGGGGCTCAGGGCGAGGCTCAGGGTGCGCCCCACATCTGGTGGCTCTCGGGCACCCTCAGAACCTGGCACCCCTTCCTGTTGCGTCGCCGACCCCTGGAACAGCCAGGCAGCCGGAGAAGCTCAAGCCGGGAGCAGCACGCAGCATGGACCAGCCAGAAACCAGGAGAAGCCCACAGCCCTGACCGGCACGCTGACTGGACCAGAGGGCAGTGGGAAGGTGGACTTTCAAACTTGAATCTCTCCGCAAAGAAGAAAATGCGTGAAAGGATGCCCTTGCGTTTTACAGAGAGTTCCAAAGAGAGAGATGCAGATGTTATTTCCCCATGATGAAAATATCTGTTTCAGACTTTTTCTCCTTGTTCTGTTCTCAGGAACCAGTTGCCCAGGAACCATATGTTTCAGTCCTATCACCTTCCTTCTGAGAACACTCCTGAGGAAGCAGGATGATCTTTGCATCTTCAGCTTCAGTCCGGACCTCATCTCTCTAGGGTCTGTGGCTGTTCCCTTCCTAGAACGTGTGCACCAGGAACATTACTGCAGTACAGAGCATAGAATGCTACACTGAAGATTGGGACATGAGCAGGCTTGTACAGAGCTACATAAGTACTCTCTGCCTTCTTTAGCTTTCTCCCCGTTTCCCCATCTCAATAACGGATTAGTTTTCCAGAACCAAAGAAATGCAGCTTTATTAACTGAGGGTGTGACTGCATTAATCAAAGGACCCTACTTTTTAGGCCAAGCACCAGTGCCTCACGCCAGAACACCTACCTACTCAGGGGATGTATGCTGAGGATATTGGTTGAAAGCCAGCCAAGGCAGGCTGTGGGCAGGAAAGTGTGGGAGTCTTGCCTCCAATTAACCACCTGAAACCTACAAGTACAGCTGGCCACAAGTGCTACACAGAGCACTAGCCTTGAGCACAAAAGCTCCAGGACAGCAAATAGGCCCTTAGTTCAGGCCCCAATACTCCAACCCCTCCCCATCTTCTTTTCCTTTTTTAAGTTCACTTTTAATCACTTTAGTTTGGTTGAGCCGACTGGTCTTATTACAGGCAGCCTTGCACTTGTCAGGCAAGCGCACCTATAGCCTGGAATTTAATGTTTAACCTACAGAACACCAGAACCACCTGGGTTCATTTAAGAAACTGTGCTACATGGAATAGTCATGTACTGCAGCCCCATGATTCACTTGCTAACACGTCAAACACAGGAAATCCAGTACGTGATCATAGAGATGAAGAAGCCTGTCTGTTGACTTAGCCACTGTAGCAGAATTTTCACGTGGATGTCGCAAAACCAAAGAACGGCAGCAACAACAGAAAGAAACCACCTATGCTGCCATTCTTTCAAACAGGAACATAGCATGTATACTATATGCTACATACTGTTGCTAGCATTTTAGGTGCTTAATGCAAAACCCTATTGATGAAAAACCCGTACTAGGAAACAGTACGGTGTGTTACACTGCCAGCAGCCTTGTGAGGCCACGTGAGTGACCTGCGACATCTAAGTTTGTGTACTGAAATTGTGTACAGAAATTGCGGACCGATGCAGTTCTCACAAGTTGTCGTGCAACCTCCGGCTACACTTTAGACCTGTCACAGTCTTACACCAGCCTTGAAACTAAATGTTCACTACTGATTACCATGACTTTACTTGATTAATTTCAGATGACTTGGACCACACATTTCCAGACCATACCTTCCTTTTTCCAGAATTTCAGGCAGCAATACAGAGGATGACATTCCACCTACAGTTGTGGTAAGGATGATAACTCAGACATTACTGGAAGTACAGTTAAGAAGTCAGTGTTGATCTTACATTGCTGTGACCGAGTACTGGACAGATAAAGGATGGAAGATCTGTATTGGAGGTCATGGCTTCAGATGTTTTGGGTCCTTGCAAATGCTTGCTCTGTTACTGCAAGCATGTCATAGGGCAGAGTACCATGTAGCACGAGTTAGGGGCACGGCAGATTTGTTTGCCACATGTTGTCCGCATAGCTCAATATATGACAGAGGAGTTTGCAATTCTTTCTTGGTAGGGGGACACAGCAGAAAGCAACCATACCCCACTGCGTGAAGTTTGTCTTTCAGGTCAGTTAAAGACCCTATGATGACAAATGACTAGTACTGACCTTGGGGGAGCTATCTACAGGGGCTTACACATGACAAACTGGCCTGTGTGTGTACTGTCGCTCATGTTTAGGGACATGGTGAATGAACACGCTGAACGGACACCATTACAGAATGGGAAGGCCAAGGTGGGACTTTGCATCGTATATCACTTGATTGAACCAATGTTATCTATACAACTGTGACATTTGTGAGACAGCCATAATTAAGAAAAACATGCATGCTGAGTGATTCGATAAGCCACTGGTCACCTAACAACTTCACGACACAGTGAATTGATAATGTATCACCAGAAGAAAAATTTTACCATGCACATATTACAACTGTTGTGACTTTCCAATGGTTGCGCATTAGGGAATACAATCAGTGTGTCATTGTGTTGGAATGTTGGAGGGGGCCAATGGAGTACGTGCATAAGCTTTTCCTCTCTATTGGAGTGTAAACTTATGAGGTAATTAACCTGCTGCAAAGGCACAGAAATACTGCTCGGAAGTGGTTGCATCCACAAATTGGGAATCACTGCTCCATACTTTTGGAACACAGTCATGCCACAGACCACGGTAATTACTGATTTGTAAGGTCTTTTGTCAAAGTTTTTCAATGGCAAATATGGCAAGGCAGGTCCTAATGGCACAGGGCGCAGTCTAACCGTTACCAAAACAGATGACTACGCCTCTATTACTGCACACCAAATATAACTTTTTTTTCTTTCAAGACTGAAACTTTCGAAACTGTGACCTCTCTGTACATCACTTTGATAATTACCTTTTGGAAGACAAAAAGGGAACGTGAACTCTTCACAATACTATGAATGACCTAAACCACAGTACATTGGGGTCTTGCCATCTTACGGGAAGTTGATTATTACTACTTGCTAATTCACTGTGGTGAATGCTTACGTTAACTGTCTGATAACTGTCACTTACTTTCACCTAGAGGAAAAAGTTGGGGGAAGCAGGAACCACAAGAACATGAAGGAACATCTCAAGGCCTAAAGGCTTTGCTAATACACTTGACGGACTTTGCCATTACAGTGACATTAAGGAATGCATTCACAGGTTTATCTAAATGATGAGATTTTATTTCAGGTTATCTCAAGAGATCTCCGTCTACTGCAAAAATCTATCGAGAGTGTGTGCATTCTTTTGCATGGTGCCGCAATTTCAACTGGTGATCTGGCAGACAAGTGCTCTATCCCTTTCACTGTGCTTCAGAGATAGGGTCTTGGTTTCCCTTCAGGCTGCACTGGGCCTGTACATTTGTAAAACATTACAGAAATGATCCCTGACCGTATGGTCTTGAGCCTGCTTACTTGTTCCTCCAGGAATAGCAGAAATGGCAGGCATGTAGCGCTCCACTTCTTCACTAGAGACGGAAGTCCTGTGAAATTTTGCCCAGGATGCCCTACATTCATGATTCTCGCACTCTCACTCTCCAACATAAGGGAGATTCAGACAGGTACTACCCTATCCCACTATTGCTTGACATATCAAATCACTGGTTGTTTTGGCTCGGGCACATCTCAAAGTGCTATTCTCCCAATCCCGGTCTCCAAAGTACCAGGGATTAAAGGCCTAAACAACCATGATCACTTTTCATTAGCAAGACTCAAGGCTATACTGACAGTCACTTGGTGTGTTCGGTCAACAACAGTCTACGGTGGCTGGAACTCCGAATACAAATGTAGTGCAGGGAATGAACTTCAGATGAAGGACTGAGTTGAACGCCAACTGGAAAAAGATGTGCACCACATCACAGGTAACTTGAATACTCTAGTTGGCTTCAGCGTAGTGCTGCTAAGGAGTCCACTGATTTGCTGAACACTGATGTCTTGACTCCTCACTTTTTAAATGATGTGAGATTTATTTGCATTAGTTAACTCCTTTTCACACCATCGTAAGACATGATCAGTACTATCTGTGAACAGAGATAAGACACTTGGGCATGAACACTCTGATTCCACAATTTTTGTGTTTGGGAGGGTGGGTACGTGGGTGGGGGTTGGTGATGGGATGATCTTAGGGCCTGTGCGCTTTCCCTGAACTTACAAGCTCAAGGGTGGCACTCTACCACTCTGAGCCAGAGTGCCGCTTCATTTTCACGTGGTACATTGCAAATGAGTATCATAGACTTTCATGCCTGGGCTGCCTTTGAACCACAATCCTCAGATCTCAGCCTCTGCAGTAAGTAGCCAGGATTACAGAATAGGATAACTCTTAGAATCCAAATGCAAAAGTTCTCAGTAGTCTTCCTGAAAAGTGTAGCGTAGGCAAAATATTCACATTTAGGAAAATGCTAAATCCAAAACTGCAATTTACTGTGGTTTCTCCTAAATTCTCTGAACTTACTAAGAAAACTACAGTTTATTCATGGAGGTGAAACTAATAGTGGCCACTGCCTTTCAGACTCTCAACTTATATAACCACTGACAGGATGATTTAATCCCCAACTCATTTGACCTACCACCATCATTCCCTGCATCCCAGGGATCAACTCCTAGACAATGAAAAAATATAAGGTGCTGGGCTCGGGTTGCATCCCCTGGAACGGGGGTGTCAGGCTTCACTCTAATATATGCACTCCCTTTCTCACCCTCTCCCCTGGTCACCCGTCCCACAGGCAAGGCCAGGGTGGAGCGGGGGGCTAGGAAAGACCTCAGGTGCACGTAGCCAAAACGAGATCCCTTTTCCTCCCTCCTTACCCACGTGTTGGGAGCCGAGCTAGCAGCTAAGGTCATCCTGACCTCTGCCTGTGCCGATGTCGCCAAGATGTCGGGAGCCAAACTTGCAGCTAGGTTCATTATCACCTCTGGCTGTGCTATTATCACTAGGACGTGCTAAATGCAAAGATATTTGTGCACAGCCACTATCCGGAATTGTTTTGTTACCTTGTGTTTACTGTAATCAAATGTTGCAAACTTCTAAGCCTCTTTGTGTTCTGGAATTTTAAGAACCCTATGCTATTTCCTGGTTCCAAAACTGCATATAAGCTGGGAGTTGAGAATAAACTGGGCTGCAGTCTTGAGTTACAATCTCGAGGTGCAGACCTCCCGAACCCCATCTTTTGTCTCTTGTCTTCTTTTTTCTCTCATCTGTCTTTCTTTTTCTTTAGTCCTCGCCCCCTCAATCAGGATCCCCTTTTCGCTGCCGGCTGGCTTGGCAGGTGTGGCGCCCGGAACAGGGACCTGAAAACCTGGGACGAAGGCAGAGGACCCCCACTAAGGTAAGAGTACATACAATAACTTGGGAAAGACAGTGGGAGAGAGTACGGAAAAATAAAGTCGGGAGTAAAATATAATGGGACAAAGTAGTAGTCACACGCTCTACGTGCAAGCCCTTAAAGGGACGCTTCATGCCCGGGGAGTGAAAGTGGGGCAAAGTCATTTGGAACATTTATTTCACTTCATCAAGGAAATATGCCCCTGGTTCCCAGAGGAAGGAACCATTACTTTAGAAGCTTGGCAAAAGGTAGGAAAAATGATTCATTATGACACCAAAGGCCCTGAAAAAACCCCAGTGGACACCTTTACTCTTTGGAACCTGGTCAGAGATTGGTTAGATCATAGACATGAACAGATTAAATTCAATCAGTTGATTGGAAAAACTAAACTGGGACCTGATGAGAGTTGACCAGCCCTATAGCACAGAAAACAAAGGGGCATGATCACCCTGATATATGACTGTTAAGGTGGGGGGAGGGGAAAACAGTAGAGACCATGTCTGTGAAACCAAAAACTGCTTGTCAAATGGTGTTTCCCACAGGTTTGGGTCAGCGACCCTACACTATGTAACTAAAACCAAACAATTACTCAACATATAAATGTCAAAAATACACCTCTCAGTGGATCACAATAGCTCAAAAGCTATGTATGTACGTTCAAATAAGACTACTGTCGACATATTGTCTATTGTCGACATTACATTTAAAGCCCTAGGCAAATTGTCTTCGGCGTAAGACACATGGCTAATGTATATGTTCTTAGTACATTGTATATTGCATATATGTTTACCGACCTATGGAAGGGAAAAAAATAGGGTGTAAGATATCACAAGAAATGTACACACTGCCCTACTATGTAACTGTACCCTTTTTTAACAATACCTTGTCTAAAAATTTTTTCTTTAATAAATAAATTACCAAAAAAAAAATAAAACAGGAAAGGTCTGCAGAGAACAGAGGAGGGTGGAGGGGAGGAGGAGGGGGCAAAGCGGAAGTGGAGGTGGTAGACATGGGGCGGGACGATAGAGGCGGGGCGAGGCAGAGACAAGAAGGAGAAGAGGGGAAAATAAAGTTTTCAAGTGAAAAGGGGAATAAAATCACATTGTTTTATTCTACACCTAACACTCTAGCTACTAAAACAGAACTGAAAAAGTGCTATTTCAAGAACTTTTAGATCATAAAATTAAGCCAGGTAGTGTGGCAAATTCAGGTAATCCCCACAGTGGGAAATCTGAGGCAGGAAGATTGAGAGTTCAAAACTAGCCAGGTCAAGTGTAGAAATACAAATACAATGTCTGGAGAAAAAAGAAAGTAAAAAGAGAAGACGGAAAAGAGGAGGATGGGAGGGGAGGGAGAAACAGGGACAGAAATGGGGGAGGGGGAAGGAGGAAGAGAAGGGAGAGGAGGAGCAGGAAAGGAGGAAGAGGGGAGGGGGAAGGAGGAGAAGAAATGGGGGGCAGAGGGAGAAGAGGGGAGAAGAGGAGACAATGTTTTCATATAAAAAGGGGAATGAAATCCCATTCTATTTTATTTTTCAGGGATCTCTAGATACTAAAAAAGAACTTTAAAAACTGCCTTTTCAAGAACTTTTAGATCATAAAATTGAGTCAGGTAGGGTGGCACATTCAGGTAAGGTTGGTGTGCTGTGATGATGCATCGGGATCTGAGGCTATGCTGTGATTTGAGCATGTGTTGTGATGTGGTGATGTGATGTTATCTCTTTTTCAGCAGCACAACTAAAAACTTGATTGTAATTCACACAATAAGTCTTCTTAACAACACCCAACCTTAACCCTATCGCTAACATCGACAACCCTATACCGGAACCATAATCTCAATCATACCAACCCTGAAAACAGTAGCCCTAAGAACTCTAACCCCAGACACCTAACAACCCAATTCCTTAAACCAACCCCAACCCACTGCGTGACTTAACAGGCAGTGTTCTGCATCCTTGGACGTAGGTGTCATTGTTTTGTCAAACATGCTTAAGGTGTGTCCAAGTTTACAGATACACAGCACTCCATCCCCCACGCACACCCTCACATGTGTAGGCATAGCAGGTGCATGAACACAGTGAAAGCACAGCTGACCATTTACTCAAGTCTCCATTGTCACCCAAAGTTTGGCGCAGCAGGAGAACACCATCAAGCATGGTAGGTCAAGTACTCTGATCAAGCAACCAAACAAGAGCTGAAGGCCATCATGAAGGCCATCAGAGTGGCATGACACATATTCTAAATCACATGGATTTGGAATCATGAATGATAATATGTACCTCAAACATAAAATGTCTGGAAAAAACTGAGAAGAGAGAGAACATAGAAGAGAAGGATAGGAGAGCCAGGGGAGGGGAGGGGAGGGGAGGGGAGAGGACAAATGGACAGGAATGGAGAAGAAATAGACATAATAAAGTTTTCAATAGAAAGGAGAAAGAATTTCCATTCCATTTTATTCTTCAGGTAAGTCTCTTGCTATTAAAACAGAACTGAGGAGGAGAAAGATGGCGCCGACAGAATAGGGAGGCACCCCGACTCGCTCCAACTGAATAGCGAGCTGGGAACTCCAACACCCAACACCCCATCAAGAACCCAGCAAAACCAGCAGCCAGAAGCAGTGGAGAAACGCAGGAAAACAAAGGAGCAAAAAAGAAGAACCGAAAACCTACACGGAGCCGGAGAATCTCCGGGGCACCCTCCCCCCACCAGCCAACCCTGGCCCAAACAGGGCCAGGCTGGGAAAGGGGAACCCGGCGATCGGCAGACAGGCTGCCAGGAGCACAGAACTCAGATAGCGGGAGACCCCATGGACACAAGGCAGGGTGCAGACCAAGACACACACCGGCAGCGATGAGAAGTTCGGGTCCACACAGGGTTCGGACAAGGGAACCCAGCGCGGCAGAAAGAGGGAACTGGGGGAGCCACCACGACACTTCGCGAACCCCTGAAGGGCCAACGGCTGCGTGGGACACACAAACAAAGCAGCAACTGTGAGTCCCCCATTATCTCCTCCCCCAACGGGAGACCAGCTATCAGAGACCCAAGCCCTACAAAGAAGCTAGATCTCCCTCCCTCCCTCTCCCCACCCCGAGGGAACAAAGAACCCCCAAATCAGGTGGGGAGCTCCCATCAGGCGCTGGGAATTCAGTTTAGCGGGGGAAGGGCGGAGCAGCCCCAAGGTCCCACAGGTTCCTGAACTGGCCCCTTCCCAACAGGGGCCGAGGGACAGCCAGCAGTGCAAGCCCCACCTGAGGTGCCTGGACCTCACAGCCTCTTACAACTAAAATCACAGGCGCTGGAGGGCAATACCAGCCCAGCAGGGTCACCTGGGCCTGATCACTTCCCCCCCCTCACAGCGGAGGCGAGGTCTGAGGGTGCCAACCCACACCCGGACAGTCGATCCCACTGGGCCCCACACATACCGCCCCCCCCCAACGGACTCGTGGGAGGGCGCAAGCACAACCCAACAACCCAGGGCTCGCTCTGGGAGGCCTATCCCGCTAAAGTGCCTGTTGTAGTGGACGCACAGCGCACAGGAGGGCGGGGCCCCCGGCGACAGCGCCCGCTCTATAGGCGTACCCGGCACTGGTGGGCGGGGCCACAGCGACAGCACCTGCTGCCGTAGACACGCCTACACAGAAGGGAGGGAAGACCTACACACACCTCCAGATGCGCAAATCACAAAGAAACATAACTCAGTTCATCAAAGGACAAGCCAACTCGCCAGCTCCAAAAAGCAGCATGACTGAAGAGGAGATAGACACTAAAAAAGCAAATGAGGCCATGTTAACAGGAATGATCGAAAGCGTCAGAAATGAAATCAGAAAACAATTCCAGGAGTTTAGAGCGGAAATCTGGAAGGACACCCAGGAAGCCAAGAAAGAAATGGAAGCAAAAATGGATACAATGCAAGCCTCGTTTAAATAGAAGCAAAAATAGATACAATGCAAGCCTCCTTTAAAGAAAATCTCCACATCCTGAGAATTGAAATGCATGAAAAAATAGATTTAAAATACAACTCTTTAAAGGAAGAAATTTCCACGATCAGAGCTGATATGACAACCATAAATAGCTCTCTGACATCCATAAACTCCGCAATTGAAACCATAACACAAAGAGTGGACCATATAGAATCCAGAATCTCTCGCCTGGACGATAAAGCAGCTGACAACAACCAGAAAATGACCACACTCCAAGAAAAGGTGAAGCTTCAGGGCAGACTAATCCAGGAACTAATGGACAAAGACAAGAGATATAATCTGCGCATAATTGGAATAGAAGAAGGAGCCGAATACCAGAACAGAGGGCTTAAACATGTTCTCAGTAAAGTCATTGTAGAAAACTTCCCCAATCTCACAGGGGACCCCATCCAGGTAACCGAAGCCTATAGAACACCTGGCAGGCCAGACCCCAGGAAAGCCACCCCAAGGCACATAATATTCAAGACTACAGACCTCAAGATTAAAGAGCAAATTCTGAATTTAGCCAAAGCGAAGACGGAAACTTTCTTCAATGGGAAGAGGATTCGAATAACATCCGACTTATCCACACAAACTTACCAAGCTCGAAGTGAGTGGAAGAACACCATCCAAGTACTTCAGAATAACAATTTACAACCTCGGATCAAATATCCAGCGAAATTGGAGCTCACATTCGAAGGGAAAACCAGATCTTTCCACACCAAAGAGGAGCTAAAGGAGTATGTGAATAAAAAACCAGCCCTACAGCGAATTTTAAGAGGGGAACCCCACCCAACAGAGATCGTAAAAAGACACACAGACAGAATCAGAAAGAAACTTCAATAGCCAAAGTCCAGCAGAAAGACCAGCTCACTAAAGACAAGAAAAAAAAAAAGAGGAAAAAACAGCCCAACAAGAAAATGGAAGAAGAAAAAACACCCTTATCCTTGATCTCTTTAAATATAAATGGTTTAAACTCCCCGAAAAAGAGGAGCAGACTGGCAGAATGGAACCACAAACAAAAAGTTGACATCTGCTGTCTACAAGAGACCCACCTTACAGCAAGGGACAAAAACAGGCTTCAAATGAAAGGATGGAGCAAGATCTACCAAGCAAATGCACCCACCAAAACGGCAGGTGTAGCCATTCTGATCTCAGACAAGCTGGACTTCTCATTAAAGTCAACTCAAAAAGACAAAGAAGGACACTACATATTAATACAAGGAAAAATCCAGAATCAAGAAATCACGGTGATAAAATGTATACTCACCGAACAAAAGAGGCCCTACATACATCAAGCAAATTCTCACAGAATTACAGAGCAAGATAGACGCAAACACAATCATAGTGGGTGACTTTAATATTCCTCTCTCTCCAAGAGACAGATCCAACACCCAGAGGATTAGTAAGGGAGCTGAGGACCTAAATAACACCATTTCCCAAATGGATCTAACAGACCTATATAAAACCTTCCACCCTACAGAGACCCAATACACCTTCTTTTCAGCAGCCCATGGATCATATTCCAAAATAGACCACGTCATAGCCCACACAAAGAACCTCGGCAAATACAAAAGTATTGACGTCATCCCATGTATTATATCTGATCACAGTGGATTAAAGGTAACCCTCAACAACAAAGGATACCACAGAGGCTATACACACTCTTGGAGACTAAACCCCACGCTGCTATCCGACACTTGGGCCACAGACCAAATTAAAGATGAGATCAACGATTTCATAAGCCACAATGACAAACAAAACACATCACAAAGAAACCTATGGGACACAGCTAAGGCAGTACTGAGGGGCAAGATCATTGCACTCAGCACCCACATTAAAAGAATGGAAGTAGAGCAGGTGAATACCCTCACGATGAAACTAAAACAACTGGAGAAACAAGAAATGACAGAATCTAAAACGACTAGGAGGGGAGAGATCACAAAGATTAAAGAAGAGATAAATCTGATTGAAAATAGAAAGACCATTCAACAAATAAGACTAAAAGCTGGTTCTTTGAGAAAATAAACAAAATCGACAGACACCTTGCAAGACTTACAAAAAAAAGAAGAGAAGAGACTCATATACGTAAAATCAGGGACTCCACCGGAAAAATTACAACAAGTACACACGATATTCGAACAATCATAAGGAGCTATTTCCAAAACCTCTACTCAGCAAAAAACAGTAATTTTACAGAAATGGATCAATTCTTAGAGAAGTACAAACTGCCTAAACTGAACCAAGAAGAAATAAATCAACTAAATAAACCAATAACTTACGGTGAGATACAGGAGGTAATAAAGAACCTCCCTACTAAGAAAAGCCCAGGCCCAGATGAATTCACCAACGAATTCTACAAAACCATGAGGAGCTAATACCAATACTCCTCAAACTCTTCCGCGAAATAGAAACAGAGGGAGAAATCCCAAACTCATTCTACCAAGCTAATATCATACTCATTCCCAAACCAGGCAAAGACCCAACAAAAAAAGAGAACTACAGACCAATATCACTAATGAACACAGACGCAAAGCACCTCAATAAAATATTAGCTAACAGGATCCAGAAACTGATCAAGAAAATCATACATCATGACCAAGTAGGCTTCATCCCTCAGTCACAAGCATGGTTCAACATCCGTAAATCAATCAACGTAATTCACCACATAAACAGATCTAAAATTAAGAATTACATTGTTATCTCAGTCGATACCCAAAAAGCCTTTGACAAAATACAACATCCATACCTATTAAAAGCTTTGGAGAGAACAGGAATAGATGGAACATTCCTCAAAACAATAAAAGCCATATACAACAGACCAACTGCTAATATCATATTAAATGGAGAGAAACTTAAATCATTCCCCCTAAACTCAGGAACAAGACAAGGATGCCCACTCTCCCCACTTCTGTTCAACATAGTGCTGGAATCCCTAGCCATAGCAATAAGGCAAGAGGAGGACATCAAAGGGATCCACATCGGCAAGGAAGAAATCAAGTTATCCCTATTCACAGACGACATGATCTTATATCTGAAGGACCCAAAAAACTCAGTACCCAAACTCCTACACCTAATAAACCAATTTGGCAAAGTAGCAGGATACAAAATCAATGCACAAAAGTCAGCAGCTCTTCTGTACACCAGCAATAGACAAACAGAAAAGGAAATTATGGAAACAATTCCATTTACAGTAGCCAAAAAAAGAATAAAGTACCTAGGGATCAACTTAACCAAGGACATGACGGACCTATTCAATGAAAACTACAAAAATCTAATAAGGGAAATCAAAGAAGACACAAGGAGATGGAAAGACCTCCCATGCTCATGGGTAGGCAGAATCAATATAGTGAAAATGGCCATACTGCCCAAATTGTAATACAAATTCAATGCAATACCTATCAAAATCCCAGCCACATTCTTCACTGAAATAGAGAAACCAATCCATAAACTCATATGGAACAGTAAAAAACCTCGAATAGCCAAAGCAATTCTAGGCAAAAAAAGCAGTGCAGGAGGTATCACAATACCTGACTTCAAGCTCTACTACAAAGCCATCATAACAAAAACAGCATGGTATTGGTATAAAAACAGATCGGAAGACCAATGGATTAGAATTGAAGACCCACAAATAAAACCGCACTCTTACAGCCAACTGATATTCGACAAAGGAGCTAAAGACATACAATGGAATAAACAGAGCCTCTTCAACTACTGGTGCTGGGAGAACTGGGCAGCCATATACAGAAAACTCAAAGTAGACCCAAGCCTATCACCATGCACCAAGATCAACTCAAAATGGATCAAGGACCTCAATATCAGACCTGAATCCTTGAAACTACTGAAAGACAGAATAGGAAAGACGCTAGAACTTATAGGCACAGGAAGGAACTTTCTGAATAGAGTCCCAGGGGCACAACAAATAGGGGAAAGACTTGACAAATGGGACTACTACAAATTAAAAAGTTTCTGTACAGCTAAGGTCATAGCCACCAAAATAGAAAGACAGCCAACGATATGGGAAAGGATATTTACCAGCAAAGCAACAGACAAAGGCCTGATATCGGTCATCTACAGAGAAATCAAAAAACTAAGCCCCTCCAAGCCCAATAAACGTATTAGGAAATGGGCAAAAGAGCTAAAGAGAGACTTCACAAGAGAAGATATAAAAATGGCAAAGAAACACATGAGGAAATGTTCAACATCCCTGCTAGTAAAGGAAATGCAAATAAAAACAACCCTGAGATACCACCTCACCCCAGTTAGAATGGCCTATACTCTGAACTCAGGAAACAACAAATGCTGGAGGGGCTGTGGGGAAAGAGGAACCCTTCTCCATTGTTGGTGGGAGTGCAAATTAGTACAACCACTTTGGAGAACAGTATGGAGGTTTCTCAAAAAGCTCAATATAGACCTACCCTATGACCCAGCCATACCACTCCTAGGCATCTATCCTAAACAGCAAAACCCAAGATATCAAAAAGACATTTGTACTTCCATGTTTATCACGGCACAATTCACAATAGCCAAAATATGGAAACAACCCAGATGCCCCTCCACAGACGAATGGATCCAAAAAATATGGTACTTATACACAATGGAATACTACATAGCGATTAGGAATGGTGAAATATTGTTATTCGCAGGGAAATGGTCAGAACTCGAACAAATAATGTTGAGTGAGACAAGCCTAGAACACAGAAAACAAAGGGGCATGATCTCCCTGATATATGACTGTTAACAAAGGGAGACGGAGAGACAGTAGAGACCAAGTCTGTGAATACTGTATATGTTCTTGATACATTGTATATTGTATATATGTCTACCTGACCTAGACAAGGGATAGAAAAACAGGTCGTAAGATATCACAAGAAATGTACACACTGCCCTACTATGTAACTGTACCCTTTTTGCACAACACCTTGTAAAAAAAATTTATGTTCAATTAATAAACAAATAAAACAGAACTGAAAAAGTTCCTTTTCAAGAACTTTTAGATCTTGAAATTGAGACAGGTAGGGTGGCGCATGCAGGTAAGGTTGGCGTGATGTGATGATATGGCGTGATCTGAGAATGTGATGTCATGTGAGGATGTGCCATGATCTGGTGATATGATGGGATGACGTGATGTTTTTCTGAAGCATAACTAAAAACTTAATTGTAATGCACACCATGATTATCAGTAACAACAACCAACCTTAACCCTATCGTTAACATCGAAAACCCTATACCTGAACCCTAATCTCAATCAAACCAACCCTAAAAATAGTAGACCCTAAGACCTGAAACACCTATGTCTAACCTCAGACACCTAACAACCCAATTCCTTAAACGACAGCACAACACCAACACACTCCATGACTACTAGACAATGTTCTAATCCCTGGAGATAGGTGGCCTTCTTTTGTAAAGCATGCTTAAGGAGTGTCCAAGTTTACACACACAGATACATAGCACTCAATCCCCCACCTATACCCTCACATGTGTAGGCATAGCAGATGCATGAACACAGTGAAAGCACAGCTGACCATTTATTCAAGTCTCCATTGTCACCCAAAGTTAGGCACAGCAGGAGCACACCATCAAGCATGGCAGGGCAAGGACTCTGATCAAACAACCCCACAACAGCTGAAGGCAATCGGAGGGGACTGACACACAATCTAAACCACACGGGTTGGGAATCATGAATGCTACCATGTGCCTCAAACATAAAATGTATAGAGAAAAGAGAGAAGAGAAGAAGCGGAGATGAGGAAGTGGAGGGGGGGAGGGGGCGGTGGCAGCGGCAGAGAAGAAAGGAGACAGTAAAATTTTCAAATCAAAAGGGGAATGAAATCCCATTCTATTTCATTCTACACGTAAGTCTCTTGGTACTAAAACAGAACTAAAAAAGCGCCTTTTCAGGACCTTTTAGATCATAAAATTGAGCCATGTAGGGTGGCAAATTCAGGTAAGCCCCACAGTTGGTAGGCTGACACAGAAAGATTGAGAGTTCAAAAACAACTGGGCATAATGTAGAAATACAAATACAATATCTGGAAGAAAAAGAAAAGTAAAAGAAAAGACAGAAAAGAGGAGAATTGGAGGGGGGAGGTGCAGGAGGGGGAGGGGAGGAGGAGGAAGAGGAGGAGGGGAGGAGGAGGAAGAGGAGGATAGGTGGAGGAGGGGAGTGGGGAGGAGAAAAGGAGGAGAGGGCAGAGGTGGAGAGGAGGGGAGAAGGAGAAGAGGAGAGTTTTTAAATGAAAAGGGGAATGAAATCCCACTCTATTTTATTCTACAGGTAAGTCTCTTGCTACTAAAACAGAACTAAAGAAGTATCTTTGCAAGAACTAAATGTTACATAATAAAATTGAGCGAGGTAGGGTGGCACATTCATGGAAGATTGGTGTGATGTGATATGATGATGTAGTGTGATCTGAGGATGTGCCGTGATGGGATGATGTGATCTGTTTTTCTACAGCATAACTAAAAACTTAATTGTAATTCACACTCTGAGTATCCTTAACAACACCCAACCGTAACCCTATCGTTAACATTGACAACCCTATACCTGAACCCTAATCTCAATCTTACCAACCATCAAAACAGCAGCCCTAAGTCCAGAAACACCTACCTCTAACCCCAGACACCTAACAACTGAATTCCTTAAACTAAAGCCCACCAAACCCACTCCGTGGCTTACAAGACAGTGTTCTGCATCCTTGTAGGTAGGTGGCTTTTTGTCAAACATGCTTAAGGGGTGTCCAAGTTCACATGGAGATACACAGCACTGGGTCCCCGCCCATACCCCCGCATGTGTTGCAGGGGAGCACACCATCAGGCATGGCAGGGCAAGGACTCTAATCAAACAACGCTCACAACTGCTGAAGGCCGTCGGAGACATATTCTAAACCACACAGGTTTTGAATCATGAATGCTAACATGTGCCTTTAACAAAGAATGTTTGGAGAAAACATATAGTGTATTTTGAATTGGACGCTCAGCCTGATCATAAAATTGAATATACTGATATGCTTGATGCTGCTAAGATGAATAAAAATCCTACGTTTATGTTAATTAGAGGACGTGGTACTGGAAGGGGAATTTATAGGGATAGGGCTAGTAATAATGCTAACATAGGGGAAATTGAAAATAGAATTAAGGATGAAGTGGCTGGGCATATAGGCTCTTTAATGAACAGTTTTATAGCATCCGCAAATGGTTGAAAAACACCATATGGACCTACGATGTGAGGACCTTTTCGTAATTGTATATAGCCTAGGATCTTGCATTCTGGTAGGGTTATGAAGGCTATTGCTAATAAAATTGGAATAATAAATACAAGGAAACTTAAACATGCTGTTAAGGAGAGGAGTTCAACCTCTGATAATAAAGTTTTAAATCTTATGCAATTGCCGAGCTCTGCCATCTTAACAGTTCCTTATCTTGGAACTTATTTTGGGCATGCTAATTTAATTAAGAAATAAATCATTAATTAAGCATTAAGGCACTTTGGGAAAAGTTGGCCTTATTTCTCTGGTACTTTCCTAATAGGAGAAATAGTAAATAGAAACCAACATGGATTTCTCCGGTCTGAACTCAGATCACGTAGGACTTTAATCGTTGAACAAACAAACCTTTAATAGCTGCTGCACTATAATTGTAGGGTCAACATTAGGGCTTGGGGGAATTGTAAGAAGAATGATTGGCATTAAGTGAAGAAAAATTAAGGTATGTTCTCGTGTTAGCAATGGAGAGGCGGAGAGGAGAAGGCAGAGGAGGAAAAGGAGGAGGCGGGGACACAGAGGCGATAAGGAGAAGAAAAGAGGGAGAATAATGTTTTCAAAAGAAAAGGGGAATGAAATCACATTCTATTTTATTCTACAAGTCAGTCTGTTATTAAAACAGAACTAAAGGAGTGCCTTGAGGGGGGGGGAGGCAGTCTTGGGGCTTGGACTCAGGGCCAGAGCACTGTCCCTGGGTTCTTTTTGCTCAAGGCTAACCCTCTGCCACTTGAGCCACAGCACCACCTCTGACCCTTTCTATATATGTGGTGCTGAAGAATCAAACCCAGGGCTTCATGTATAAGAGGCAAGCACTCTTGCCACTAGGCATATTCCCTGCCCCTAGAAGAGTCCTTTTTCAGGAAATTTTAGAACATAAAATTGAGCCAGGTAGGGTAGCAAATTCAGGTAAGCCCCACAGTTGGTAGGATGAGGCAGGAAGATTGAGAGTTCAAAAACAGCTTGGTCTAATGTAGAAATACAATGTCTGGAGGACAGAGAAAAGAGGAGGGGAAGAGGAAGAGGGAGGAGGGAGGGGGAAGAGGAATGGGGGGGATAATATTGAGACTGGTAGGGTGATAAATGCAGGTAACCACAACAGTTGGGAGGCTGAGGCAAGAAGACAAATTTGAGACCCCCTGGTCTAATGCAGCAATACAATGTCTGGAGAAAGAAAAAAGAGGAGGGGAGGAGAGAAGAGAGGGAAATGGGAGAGGAGAGAGCCACTTAAATGAGCCACTAGGTGGCACAAGTGCAGTTTTCTTCAGCATATTAATTCATAAAAGCTGCTGGTCTAGAAGAATCCAACATCAACTGTATTATTTTGCATGTTAACATTCCAACACTTACTCAAATAAAGCCAATCCTAGAAATAATGAACCACCAAAAATGTCACTAAGAATCACCATCAACACAGGGATTTACACATATGAATCGGAAAAAGAATGAACAGTCACATATGCCACTGTTGAAAAATCAATGATATACAATTTATGGAGATTCAACAGTTCTATCTTCTTCTATGTTCACATGTTTGGACCATGTGTCTCTCAGATCATTCAGTGGTCTGTTCTTTTGTTTTTGTCAGTCGTGGGCTGTCCTTGAGCCAGTGCCACTTCTGGTTTTCTGGCTTTTAATTGGAGATAAGGGTCTCAAGCATGTTCCTGCCTGGGCTGGCTTTGGGCCATGATCCTCAGATCTCAGCCTCCTGAGTACCAAGGATTACTGGTATGAGCCACTGGTGCCTGGCTCTGTTCTTGATTTATTGACACTCTACTTAGTAATTAATGGGTGCTTTGTCTGATGAGTTTTGCAGCTTACCTTTGGAATCTTAGGAGGTTTGTACTGATTTCCTTTAAAGGATTTCAATTTATTGGACTTTTCTTTTGATGGCTTGTGGATTTTTGTCACCCATGATAGCAACTACTAATCTCCAGGCTTCAGCCTTATCCAGCCCAAGAATCATGGTGGCCTTTCAGCCAGAGTCTACAGTGCTCAGTGCGTGCCTGGGACACCCCACTCTCTCTACCATCAGACAATCCTCGTGTTGATCAAGTGAAGCCCATGCTTCTGTTGCTTGAAAGGCAATAATGTCTGATCCTCAGATGTGCGTAGTGTCATCTCAAAACCCAAGACTGGGGCTGAGAATGTGGCTAAGTGGTAGAGTGCTTGCGTAGCTTGCATGAAGCCTTGAATTCAATGCCTCAGTACCACATAAACAGAAAAGGCTGAAAATGGTGCTGTGGTTAAAGTGGTACAGTGCTAGCATGAAGCAAAAAGAAGCTCAGGGACAGCTCCCAGGCCGAGAGTTCAAGTACCTGGAGTAAACAGCCAGTCCACATGGCATCCTTTATGGCTAAAATGTGTGTTTTGCCAACTCTCATTCTGCATCCTACTTCATAGCAGCAACTGAGGCACCAAGTATCTGTGGCTACTTAGGTGAATGAAGTACCTGTCTGAAACAGAACACTAATGAGCATAATGGATAGCTGCCAGGGTCTGAGAGGCCATTTGCATAGTGACACCATGGCACAACTTCAGCATAGTTTCCAAGTCCCTCCACCGCCCAGTACTACCTTGGAGCATGGCCACCCAGGATCTGGGTGCTTCAGTCCCAACCACACTGATTGCTGAGCTCCTCAACTAAACCCACAGGCCATCTTTTCATACCAGGTCCCTGTTACCTTCACCCTGATGCTTCCTCATATGATTGTGATCCAATGATTACAGGGTCTTAGAACCTTGACCTACAGTGATGCCAACTTCAGAATGTTTTTGAATGGGTGTCACTTCTTCAGGGGACAAGATGTCATTAAAGCAACTATGTACATTGGGCCATTATTCCAGATACTACACTCAAAATTACAAGTGTATTTAGTCAATGTTTTCCTCTGATACTAGAAACATTTTGCCCTCAAAGTACTTAAACTCAGAAGAAATCAACAGGCAACAAAGGATGGGCATGCTGGAACTACTCCACAGGGAAGCAGGATCCCATGGAGGCGACAGGGGAAGAACAAACAGAAAGCTCCTTACTAGAAAACTTGAATAAAACCAGTCTAAAGGAACTGACTGGGTTATATTAAAGGGGTGAGGTTCAGCGTTGAGTTGCTTGCCTAGGCTGTGAGAGGCCCTGAAACACAATAAATTTTAAATTCACCAAAAAGAAACTTAAATGCCTTGACACGCTGAAGAAAATGTGTGTAAGACCTATGTAATAAAAATAAAATATTTTCCACATAGCCCCTGAGCCCCTAACCCACAATCACAGAGCAGGACATGACCAAAAGCAGAACTGAATGCATAGCAAAGACTCAGAGGCTTGGGCAGGGGACTAGGGTCACCTAAGTTGTTCTGATCAACACCAACTTACCAAGCAGGAAAAGATAGGCTGCCCTTCCTCACACATGCCTTCACCTCCTTCTCCATGCCCCAAGATGGATATGAAAGTATAAATGAAAACTTGATGCAGACTTGAACAGAGGCCAGGGGCCTGAGTAAAGCATGAGTTCTTCAGAGCAGGTTCTAATGGGGTGCATCTACACTGTTCTATCTTGGGCTTTGGAGCCAGAACCTCTATTCATGATTCCAAGCTTCCAGGCTCTACACTTTTTATTCTGACGCTCTGTGCATTTTCTCTCCAAAATGCCTACAAAGGCTGGAAATCATGAAAACCAAAGGTGGCATAAAAAGAACCAGGGAAAAGAGCTGAGGTACTTGCCTAGCTTGTGTAAGGCCCTGAAACACAATACCACTGGAACTCACAAAAAAGAAAGTGAAATACTTCTGTATGCCTAATAAAATGTGGCTCACTCCTGTCATCCTAGCTACTCAGGAGGCTGAGAACAGAGGATCCAGGTTAAAAGCCAGCACAGGCATAAGACTGTTATCTCCAATGACCCGCTAGAAAACCAGAAATGGTGCTGTGGTTCAGGTGGTAGAGCACTAGTCATCAACTGAAGACCTCAAGGACAGAACCCAGGCACAGAGTTCACACCCCACATCCGACAAAGGAAAAATTTAAATAAATAAAAGTTGAAAAATAAATGTGTGTAAGACCTATATGATGAAAATCTTTTTTTTGCCAATCCTGGAGCTTGAAATCAGGATCTAGGCACTGTCCTTGAGCTTCTTTGCTCAAGGGTAGTACTCTAACACTAGAGCCACAGCACCACTTCCTGCTTTTTCTGTGTATGTGGTACTGACGAATCAAACACAGGGTTTCATGAATGCTAGGGGAGCACCCTACCACAAAGCCACATTCCCAGCCCCAAAAATCTTTTTGTGCTGGTCCTGGGGCTTGAACTCAGGCATGAGCACTCTACCACTTGAGACACAGCTATGCTTCTACTAGAGGTTTTTTGTTGTTGCTGTTGATTGGTGATAAAGAGCCTCATGGACTTTCCTACCAGGGCTGGATGGATTCGAACAGCAATCAACATATTTTGGCCTCCAGAGTAGATAGGATTACAGGCATCTGGAAAACACATCTTCCACACATTCCCTCCACCCTAACCTCCATGCCCTATGCAAGACCTGGATTGGGGCCTATGTTCTCCTAGCCAAGATTTCCCATCCTACATTGGACTAGACACCTAGATCCAACATCTACCATTCCAATCCTCAGCACTTAGGCCTCTCCTCTGTTGAGGGGGATCAGAGCCATGGCTGATGGAAGGAAAAACAGGAAAAGGCCATTTAGACCACACTTTCTGCTCCTGCCTTCTGCTACCTCCATACAGCTCCTAATGAGACAGATCTCATGCCAGGCCTGGGGGCAGTGATGGCACACTGAGACCACCAGGGGACACGACTCAGTATAAAGGTGCTGGCCTGGCTGGCAAAGCATACTCCAAAAACTAGACAAAATACCTTGGTATGCCAAGTAAAATGTAGAATAAACACGAGAGGCAGGCTGAACTTCTCCACACACTTTCACAAATAACCCCACAACCATGCCCTGTGCCTGCCTAGACTGAAAGCACCATCTAAAGTCTCTTCAGTGACTGGGAGCTGGATCCAGAAGCATGGTTTGGGCATGTTATAATGTAAATTACCAGAGAAACCACATTTTGAAGGATCAAATCTTGGAGTCTTTATTAGAATGCTAGCATTCTATAAGCAGCCAATTGTTACAAAGGCCTGCTGCCCACAAATATATTTATCACTGTTAGGAAACAGGCCAGAGAGGAAAGAAAAAACAAAAACTATACTAACAAACCAACTGAGCTCCAAGAGCTGATTTGGGACACCATGTTGACCAGAGATAAGCCAGGAGACAGGACACAGGATGCAAACATGAAGATGTGTGGTATGGTGCAAAGACACCAGTGCTTGTCTGGGCCTAAATAAGGTAAAGTCAGGGGACAGGGTAATCCTATTCCCAAGCACTGGACTGACAGGTTCAGTCACCTATAAGGGAAGTGCTCACACCTGTCTCCAGGAATTCAGGCACAACCATCACCTGGGGGTAAGAATTCCCTCCCTCTAACATGAAGAAGAGATGCCAGACCCTACAATTCAACATGTAGCCAAGATGGCACCAGAGAGACCTGACCTCCTTACTGCGTGGCTTAGGCACCCTGAAGCCACTACAAGAAGGGCACAAATGAACAAACAAGAGGGGAAGGCCGCACTTCACACACAACCACAAACACCACACACCCATGTTCTAGACCTGCATAGACTGAAAGTGCCAGCTAAAAGCTTGACAATGACTGCAGCCGGCTCCAGAGGCCTGGTTTGGGGACTGGCCTCACCCAAGCCACTTCAGGAGAAGCAGGCCTTATTACTCTGCTGTCCCTCACCTGTATCCATGCCCTGGGCCTGCCTAGACTGAAAGTGCCAACTAAAAGTCAGCTCCAGAAGCCTGGTTTGGGGACTGGCTTCACCAAAGCCACTTCAAGAAGGACACAAACCAACACAGAGAGGCAGGCAGGCAATAAAAACCAACACCCATGCCATGGGCTTGCCAAGACTGAAAGCACCAGCTACAAGCTCTGCTCTGACTGAGAGTCAGCTGCAGAAGACTGGTTTGAGGCCTAGCTTCACCAAAGCCACTTCAGGAAAGGCACAAATGAGCAAACAGAGGAGGCAAGCTGACCTTCTCCACACACTTTCACAAACACCCCACAACCATGGCCTGGGCCTGCCAAAACTGAAAGCCCACTAAATGCTCAGCACTGAAGAAACCAGCTCCAAAGGCATGGTTTGAGGCCTAGCCTCACCAAAGCCACTTCATGAAGGGTACAAGGGAGCAAAAAGGGAGGAAGGCTGTGCTTCTCCACACACTTTCAGAAACACCCCACACCCATGCCCTGGGCCACACCCACCAGGAGCCTTGGCTTAGCTCTGCTGGTCTTCCGGAGTTGCCTCAAGGTCATCTCAGTGCACCTAGGTCTGGCCTTCTCCACAAACAAGCTGCGTCTGCGCAGGCAGTCCTCCAGGCTTCCCCACACAGAAAATTGGCTGCTGCCTGATGAGACAGGTGTATGGAAACCCAGACCCACCACCAAACCACAGTGAGCCTGACCAGCTTTGTAGGCCTGAACACAACTGGAGGACCCTCAGAGAAAGGAGCTCTTCCTAGCTACCTGGCAGGTCTGCTTATTTAAGGCAGAACCGACCTAAACCAGTCCAGAGCACAAGCCACGCCCTTTGACCTCACTTCCCCTCCCTTCTTATTCTGTGTAGCCCCATAAGCCCTGCCCCTTCACCTCTCACTTCCTCACCCTTATTCCTCCCCTCTTATGTTGTGATGCCCCATAAGCCCCGCCCGTGCACCTCAGGCCCCACTCCTCCACACACTTTCACAGCCAACCACAACCATTGCCTGGGCCTGCCAAGGCAGAAAGCACCAGCTAAAGGCTCCAAAGGCCTCGTTTGAGGCCTAGCCTCGCCAAAGCAACTTCAGGAAGGGCACAAACGAGCAAACATGAGAGGCAGGCCGCGCTCCTCCACACATTCACATCCACCCCACAACCGTGGCCTGGGCCTGACACAGCTAAAGGTTCGGCACTGAGAAAGCCAGCTCCAGATACCTGGTTTAAGGCCTCACCTAAGCCACTTCAGGAAGGACACAAACAAGCAAACAGGAGGGGCAGGCCGCGCTCCTCCACACGCTTTCACAGTCACCCCACACCCAAGCCCTGGGCCCCACCTGGCAGGAAGCTTGGCTTAGGTCTGCTTCTCTTCCGGAGTTGCCTCAAGGTCAGCTCCGTGCACCTGGATCCGGCCTTCTGCACAAACAAGCCCCATCAGTGCAGCATTCCTCAAGGCTTCCCCACACAGAAAATCGGCTGCTGACTGATGGTATGGGTGTACGGAAGCCCAGACCCACCACCAAACCACAGTGAGTCTGACCAGCTTTGTAGGGCAAAACCAGGCAAACAGCCATGGAAAACAACAGCCAGGAATTCATAGGCAACAAGCACTATCTTCACAAAAAGCTTCCATCCAAGATTAGTTTATTTGGAGCTTCATGCTACCTCAAAAACTAAAAAAGCGAATGAAAATCCTGGACTCTCCCTCTCCCTCACTGCCTCCTTCCTTCCCTCACTCTGACTTCATCCCTGCTTGACCAAATAATACTCTAGAAACAGAGTAAGGAGATCTTTAAAGATGAAATTCATGCTGGAAAACAGAGACAAAATAACATAAACACACACACACACACACACACACACACACACACACACTTAGACAAAATGAAGCCAGAAGACGGGCTGTGACTCAATCAGTGCAGCACAATCTTAAGTAGAAAAGCTAAAGAACAGCACCCAAGTCCTAAATTCAATCCCTATCAGCAGCACCCACACAGAATTAAGGGAAAAAACCCACTGTTCCACACATGTTCACATGTCACACCTGTCATTTGCCAAGTAAACAGCAGAGGGCGCCCTAGCACTTGGGACAGCGCCATAGAGTCCCACTCTGACTCTGTATGGACACTTTCCACAGGTTCCTACTGATATTCTCTTGGGTGCCTTCTCATTGAAGCACTGAGGGAGTCACTGAGCACAGGGCAGAGTCTAACTACTGGGGAAATACCTAAAGGTAGAACGAATGGGCCACAGCATAAGATATCTGTTTTAATTCTATAATGGCTTCCCAAATTTTAGACTGAGAATGTGGAAATTAACAAAATATAAAACTCATTCAAGAACACTTGGCTAGCACATGTGAGTGGCCAGGATTCAATAGCAAACCATAAAATGTAGTTTAGAATGTAGAAATGGTAGATGAACTCAGAACTACTGTGCACTTTCCTTACTAATACCAAAAATACACTATGGAGATTCAACAAGTAGTTACATTTCTTTCTTTGTTCACATCTTTGGATTGTGTGTCTCTCAGGTCATTCAGTGGTTTATTATAAATTTATTGAATCTCCGTTCTTAGGAATTAACGGGTACTTTGTCTCTGAAGAGTTTGGCAGCCTATCTTGGGTGCTTTGGAGATTTTGGCAGCTTCTCTTGGAAATCTTAGGTGGTTTATACTGATTTCCTTTGAAGCAGTTCAATTTACCGGACTTTTCTTTAATGGCTAGTGGATTTTCTGTCACCCACCATAGGACCTACTAATCTCCAGGCTTCAGGTTTGTCCAACCCAAACATCACAGTGGACTTTCCTGACCTCTTCTGTTTAGCCTCTGAAGCTTCAGTGCTCAGTGGGTACCGGTAGAGGCTACACACTTATGGACGCCCTTGTGCAGGTGTGCTCCAGATGGACAGCATCTCCTCAGAGCCAGATACTGTGAGCCTGCACCTCCATGTCTCCTGGGATGGACATGGCGTGCCTATCTGCACAGTCGCCCTCCAACACCAGTGGCTTCACACATGCCTTCATATACCGTAGCAACCCCAAAGGTGAGCAGGACCACACAATCAAGTTGCCTCATGCTCTGTTGGTTGGTTGCAGCCATCTGGTGTGCCTTGAAGATCATGAATTCAAGGCCACACAGTGAAAACCTACCCCCCAAAAACCAAAAGAAAAAACTTGTTCAACATCATTACCCATGAGGGAAATAAGAATCAAAACCACAAGAAAATCTTCAGAAACAGAAAAAAACATGTAAAAATGATCAAAGATTGGTGACAAAAAATAAAGAAGTAGGTATTGATCATAGAAATGCGAAATTGTGGGGCTGGGGATATGGCCTAGTGGCAAGAGTGCCTGCCTCATATACATGAGGCCCTGGATTCGATTCCCCAGCACCACATATACAGAAAATGGCCAGAAGTGGCGCTGTGGCTCAAGTGGCAGAGTGCTAGCCTTGAGCAAAAAGAAGCCAGGGACAGTGCTCAGGCCCTCAGTCCAAGGCCCAGGACTGGCCAAAAAAAAAGAAATGCGAAATTGTGCGGCAGCTGCGGAAAACAGTTTGGCACATGTGAAACAAAAGCTAACACTTGAATTTCCATAGGATCCAACAATTCTATTCCTACATATACCGACACAAGTGAAAACATTCACAGCACAACAGCAATTCGATGGAAACAAGCCAATTATCTAGGACAAATACATACACAACATTGGCAGTGTGCACCACTAAAGTGTTCAAGTCCTACCGTATCATGTGAACTGATGGAGAGTTTATACATCAGCCAGAAAATAAGGAAAATCTGTGGGAGAAACAGAGCCCCATTTCTCATCTAAGAGATGGAGTCCTTTTAAGATTAAGGTCAAGCCTAGACAAGGGATAGAAAAACAGGTCGTAAGATATCATAAGAAATGTACACACTGCCCTACTATGTAACTGCACCCTCTTTGCACAACACCTTGTAAAAAAATTTATGTCCAATTAATTAAAAAAAAATAACAATACCAATAAAAGATAGACACATTGAACTACATAAAAAAAAAATTAAGGTCAAGGGGCTGGGGATATGGCCTACTGGCAAGAGTGCCTGCCTCACATCCATGAGGCCCTGGGTTCGATTCCCCAGCACCACATATACAGAAAATGGCCAGAAGTGGCGCTGTGGCTCAAGTGGCAGAGTGCTGGCCTTGAGCAAAAAGAAGCCAGGGACAGTGCTCAGGCCCTGAGTCCAAGGCCCAGGACTGGCCAAAAAAAAAAAAAAAAGATTAAGGTCAAAAGAGACATTTTAACTGAGTAGGATCATTCATAACCTTTTTTCAGCAAATGAGTAAATAGCCACTCCACATGGCACCCTTTATGGCTAGAATGGGTGTTAACACATCTCCTTCTGCATCCTGCCTCATGGGAGCAAAGGAGGCCACAGTTGTCTGTGTGGCTGCCTAGGTGGGGATCTTGTCTGAAATAGAGCACTGGCTAACACATGATAACTCCTGGAAGTTAAGAAGTCATTTGCCTGGTGACACCATGGTTCCTCCTCAGCATAGCTTAAAAGTCCCTCCACAGCCCAGTGCTACCTGGAGCATGGCCAGCCAGAGTCTGCGTTTTTGTGTCCAAGACACCTTGTTTACTCAGTTCCTAACAAACCCAGTGACCATCTTTTCATACCAGGTCCTTGTCACCTTCTCCCTGATGCCTCCTGTGATTACAGTGCTCAGTGTCCCTGACCTACAGTGATGCCAACTTCAGAATGGTTTCTGATGGTTGTCATCTCTCAACAAATAGAAATCAGTGTTCTGTCAGCAAAAACCATGGGCAAGTATCCTGCTCAAAAAAATAAAAACCTCACAACAACCTGCTATGTGTGTTTAATCCCACCTGTAGAAGGGAAGATGAAGTCCAGGTGAACTGACCCCCTGATCCTATAATTACATAGCCTCTTAAAAGGTGGAAACTGGGGCTAAGGAGTATGGCCTAGTGGCAAGAGTGCTTGCCTCATATACATGAAGCCCTGGGTTCGATTCCGCAGCAACACATAGAAAATGGCCAGAAGGTGCACTGTGGCTCAAGTGGCAGAGTGCTAGCCTTGAGCAAAAAAAAAAATCCAGGGACAGTGCTCAGGCCCTCAGTCTAAGGCCCAGGACTGGCAAAAAAGAAAAATAAATAAATAAAAGGTGGAAACTGGGGCTGGGAGTATGGCCTAGTGGCAAGAGGGCTTGCCCTCATATACATGAAGCCCTGAGTTCAATTCCTTACCACCATATATATAGAAAACAGCCAGAAGTGGCGCTGTGGCTCAAGTGGTAGAGTGCTACCCTTGAGCAAAAAGAACCCAGGGACAGTGCTCAGGCTCTGAGTTCAAGGCATAAAACTGGAAAAAAAAAAAAAAAACGGTAGAAAGTCAGTCACAGAAATACACACAGAGGGGGCTGGGGATATGGCCTAGTAGCGAAAGAGCTTGCCTCGTATACATGAAGCCCTGGGTTCTATTCCCCAGCACCACATATACAGAAAATGGCCAGAAGTGGCGCTGTGGCTCAAGTGGCAGAGTGCTAGCCTTGAGCAAAAAGGAAGCCAGGGACAGTGCTCAGGCCCCGAGTCCAAGGCCCAGGACTGGCCAAAAAAAAAAGAAATACACACAGAGGAATTACTCTAGAAACTACACTATTCTCTCACAAGTTTAGAAACCAGGACAAGACCTGGAACACACCATGCCCTTGCACCTCACAAGGGATTGTGGCCTATAATACAACCATGCTTCCACACTGGTGGACTTCAGAGCTGTGAAAGATCTCCCAGAGCTTCAGAGGTCCCAGTGTGCAATGCCTTGTCATAGTAGCCCTAGGGAAATAACACAGAAATGTCCTGTTCTTTCTATACTCTCTGCAGACCATGGGTGCCTCCCTCAAGATCACCCAATATGGTTTTGTGGGAAGCAGGGCCCTTCACAGGCCATGACTACCACCAGGGGGTCGTTTCAGTCTGTCTGCCATCCCTGGTCACAGCTCTCAATCTCAGAGGCAGTGGGAAAATTAAGACAAGAGATATAACTTTCTGAATCTGGTGAGCCTCTACCCTGATGATGCTGCATCAGCAGGACCCAGAGCTTGATAATCTATGGTTTGGAAGAGCCAAGATATCCCTTGTAAATTCAGTTGGGAATGTGACTCAGGAAGATCCATGACAAGGCTGTTCCACCTGGTCATGGCATCTCACCTGTGTCCACAGAGCCTGGGCTGGGCCTTTAAAGGAGGGAACAGAAAACAGGATGTGTATCCACAGTTTCCTCAGAGAGGCCTGCGGTAAAATCAGAAGGGAGAAAGGGAGGAAAGAGGCTGGGTGTCAGGATGTAAGGGTAGGAACCCGTCCCCACAGAACTGAGGATTGATGAGGGGCTCCGACACCATCAACAAAAGGGCTTCTGTGCAGTGTGCAAGTGATCCTTCTCAGAAGGCCCAGGCCCACCAACACCTCAATGTGGACATGAAGCAGCTGGCCAGGTCAAAGTACTGGAACTTTCAGGAGAGCCTGCTGCCTGCCCAGAATGGGAGAGAGAAAATGCCCTTTGAGTCCTCAAGCAGTATCTACATCTGACTGTGGCCAGATTCCTCACAGTCGCCCTTTGCTGGGTGTCTGGGCTATGCTGGATATAGGAAAGACCACAGGCCTGGAATGGGCCTGGAATTCTCCATGTGGAACACAGCCAGATAGAACTCACTGCAGCAACCTAAAATCCAGTAGTCACTGCTGCATCCCTGACTCTGGAGCCAGCCTGGTGGGATAAAGGGATCTAGTCCTACTGGGGCAGGCAGACAGAGATCTTCCCACCTCCCCTGCGCCCCCCCCCCCAATACCTGCCCTCTGCTGCCAACACATCATCCTCGGAGCTCAGGAACCCCTGGGTGGGCAAGCCCAGTGCCTTCCTCCTCGTCCAGGACCGAGGACTGCCAGGGGTGCACTGGCTATAGGTAAGCAGTGTGATGGCCTCCCAGGTTCCTGGCCAGGTGTGCCTGGAAGGCTGTAGAGAGACTCTATCAGCCCCTGCCTAGGCCTGAAGCAGATGACAGGGTGCAGGTAAGGAGTTGGGCAGCATGCTGGGACCCACTCTGACAACAGCAGCTTCTCAAGGAAGCTCTTTCATTGTCTGTCCAATTCCACTACTCAAGTGTCACCAATACTCACAAGACTCTCTATCCCTCACAAGATGTCAGCCAGGTCTCAGTCCAGGAACTGGAGTCCCTTCAAGTCCCTCTCTGCTCCCAGCCCTAGCACAGTAGTCTGTACCTGGGTGCAGATGTTTACAGGTGCCAAAGACAAGGAAGACTCCAGATGGAGAGCTGCCCACAGCTTTGTAGAAGCAGCAACAGACAGTGGATACCTATGCCAGTATACACACAGGACAGGAAACAAAGTTGGGATCCTTCTGTGGGGGCACATAAGGCCCTGCCACAAAAAGGAAACTGGTCCCTCGGGGTACCAGCAACTCCACCAAATATTCTACACAGACCTAACCCTCCAACACTGTACTGCTCCTGAGAGGTGAACCATAGAGAACCAGACCACCCAAGGGTCTGGGTCACCCTGGCAGGTGCCATATTACCATAATGAAGAGTACAGGGTCTTTAAACATAATGAAACAGTCCAGGGGAAACCACAACCTATCCTCACAACTTCATCCACACTAGGTTCTTCAAAGGTATTTCTGAGAATAGAGATGGACTTTACTCAAAGCTAGGACCCTTGTCTTAAGCTTTAAATTGTACGCTTACACAAAAGTCCTCAAAAGCAGGACTTCCAGTGAGAGGAAATGGACTTTTTTGCATAATATAAGTGGGAGACACAAGATGAAGACAAATACAGGGGGAAGACAAACCCTGGGACACCAGAAAGGAGTGCATGGGAAAGAGCAGGGCTAGTAAACCAAGACCCTGGGGAGGATCTTGAGCCCACTCACAGACTCTAACCCCTACCCTATCTCCTACCCCATACCAAAACACATGTCCTAACCATAACCCTACACTTACATGTACCCTAACTGTAATACAGCTTCAACCCAACCATAACCCTACCCCTACCCCATACCCTAACATGGATCCCCATCATGCACTCTAACTCTAGCCAGTACTCACACCCAAACCTTAAGCTACTCACCAACCCTATGCCTCACCCTAAGCCATTCACTAACCAAAATCCATACAATTGTGTACCTAACACATTCATACTGAACACATTGCCTAACTCTTCCCCTAGCCCCTTCCTTAACACGTTCTTAATCCTTACCTGTTCCATAACTTGTTTTGTAAACCACTCCATAACACATCTCATAACTCAAACTCATTCCACAAAGTTAATTCTAACCCACTCCCTAACCCTCAACCCTTCCTAAACCCTGATCCTAAAATCTTCCCTAACAGGCTCCCCAACTTCACCCTTTGTCTACCACATTCCCTATCCCCTTCTCTAACCCACTCCCTAAGCATGACCCATTCCTCAACTATCACTTACTATCTTTCTGTAATAGTGAGCCTAACCCTAACTTAGTCCCTAACACTAACCTGCTTTGTAAAGTTAATCGAAAACCCAACACCTGCCTAATCTATTTCCAAGCCATAACTACATCTTAATGCTAACTCCCACTCTGAGTAGCCCTACAACCACCAGTCCTTAGTGACATCAACAACCGACCCCTAACCCAATCATACTGTTAGATATGTGTAAATTATCTGAGAAGCCACATATTGAAGGATCGATTCTTGGAGTGTTTATCAGAGCATTAGCAGTCTGCAGGCAGCCAGCTGTTACAAAGGCCTGCAGCCCACACAGACCCTCAACACTGTGGGGAAACAGGCCAGAGGGAGGAAAGAACCAAAACCATACCAGCAAACCAGTTCTCTCTCCCAGCTTTGAGGACTGGGTTAGGGTTGCTGTGTTAGGCACAGTTACTGGGTGGGTTTGGTTATTGAAAGTCTCAAGTAAGGCATAGGAGTCATGAGTGGCTTAGGGTACATATTAGGGCATGGTTAGCATAATCAAATTTTAATCCTACCATTAACACCGAGCCCTACGCCTGAAGCGTACCCCAAATATCGCCTATCTTGCCAAAGTTCATTTTCAACAGCATGTGGTTCTGGGCAGCGTGTTGACTCACCAAAAGCAGAAGTCCAGTTCGCCCCCTTTCCGTCTCATTCTCCGTCTTCCGAGCACACTGAGGGCCGGGAGTCCTTCGGGGGCCTCTGCTCCTCCCCAGCGCGTGGTTCAGCGGTGCTGCCTTGGGGAGGCGCGGGACCCCTGCGCCAGGGCCAGGGCCGCCTGCTGAGCGGGCAGAAGGGAGGAGAGCTGCGGCCGGTGCTGGAGGCGGAGGAGCGCGGCTCGGGGCGGCGCCGGCCCTGGGCTCGGCTCCGGGAGAGCCGGGCGGGCTGGAAGAGGCGCGCACACCTGCGGGGCCCCGAGCGGGGCGGGGCGGCGCCCAGAGGCCTCCAATCCCGGGGCGGTGCGCCCTCGGCCTGGCGCCGCCCGTCCCCGAGCGGCCGTTTCGGGCGGGCAGGGCCAGCACCCCGAGCCTGCGCCCCGGAACCGGGAGGACCCGGGCTCGGTGCGGCGCGCGCCGTCCCACAGGTCCGTGCCGGCGGCTCGGGGCCGCGCGGCCGCTGGGAGCGGGGCTGGAAGGACGGCGAGGGGAGGGCAGATCTCCCCGGGGCCGGGTGGCGATGGGGGCGGGGGTCGCCCCTTCCAGACCCGGGTTCCCGCGCCCCACCCGGCGGCGCCCGCAATGCAAATGCGGGTCATAAAGAAGAAACCAGGCCGGCGAGGCGGCGGGTGAACACCCGGGGACAACGCGGGAGAAGCCGCGGCGGCGCCGTGTGGACTTCCCACCTGGAGCTCAGAGCCTCCGTGAAACTAAGTTCACTCCACCTCCCCCGGACACCAACCACCGAAAGTTCAAGAACCCTCTAAGGAGGATGAGGCCCTTCCATCCCCGCGCATTACCTGATGGCTGCTGAAGGAGGACGCCACGCGGTCTCAGGCAGGGGAGGAGAGCTCGTGCCACCGGCCGGCGCCCACGCTCACGGCGCACACACGCGGCGGGACGGAGAGCGAGCCGCCCCCGGGCGAGGCCTTCTGCAGGGGGGGATGGGGAGGTGGGGCCCGGATGTGACCTCGGGGGCGGGGAGGCAACCGCCCCCAGGTGTGCGGGTCACCTAGGTAACCGGGCTGAGTTAGGAGGGGCTTCCATCAGCATGTAGCCCTCTGGGAGAAGACCTTACAGCTGTGAACTGTGCATTGATTACCCCACAGTACCTTTGTCCTACCTTTTAAGCAAAACAGGTGAAAACAAATATTAATGCCCGAGGTGAAGAAGATGGGTTTGTAACAGAGAAAGAAATAAGAATCCCCGTGGAAAGCAAACTCTCTTTCCATGTTCAGTGCAGCCGAGAAAGCAAAGCGTCAGGCAGGCATTGCTCTTCCAACTATAGGAAGGCTTGGCCTTCAGAAGACATTTCTAGTTCACAAACATATCCACAGCACCTCTCCATACTGTTCAATACATTTGTGGTGGGAAATCTTAGGGGGAAGTGTGTTAGTTGACGAATCTGTTAATGGTTTCAAATGATCTTTTCGAGTCTTTCATCTGAGCTGTAGAAATCCTTTTTCATTGGTAATGTGTATAAAAAGGAAAGACAATTAGGTCACTTCTATTTAAGAGTTGTCAGCTGAACTTTGCAGTTTTCTACAGTTGTTTTTCTTTTGTTTTGTTTTACAGTTGTTTACCCAACTCCAGACCCTTCAAGACAGCCGCTACCACAGAAAATAAGGCACACAACTACATTCCCAAGGACAATACCCTGCACTGAGAGATTCTGTTTCAGAAAAATTCCAAGAAGCAGTACTAGAAATTCATTCACAGAACAACTGTGGTAAAGCTGGAAAGGATCTTTCCTTTAAATTATCAAGACCCTGCTGCAACAATTTATTCATATTTTTCAGGTTTTAAATGTCTAATGTCCAAAATATTCCAACTTGATTAGCAGTACAAGGTTTCAGAACCAAAACACAAACATATCTGAATAAACCAGAGCAACAGAATGCTTACACTGAGAGGATACTTAGTATTACAATGAAAAGCTACAAATAACTGCTCCAGTATGTAACAATGGAAACTGTATTTTTATTGTTATTATAAAAGTGATGTGTACAGGGGTTACATTTGCATAAGTCAGGTAAAGAGTACATTAACTGATTTCTTTTTAACAGTACACACAAATATTTTTGTTTGGGCATTGCATTGTTTTGCATTACTGACTTTATTTAATATTTTCACAAACACTTCTTTAAAACTTGACTCGGCTTTTATGAGACTCTTATCTCCAAGTAACTATTAGAAAACCGGAAGTAGTGATGTGGCTCATGTGGTAGAACACTACCCTTGAATGAAAAAGCTCAGGGACAGTTCCCAGGCCCTGAGTTCAAGACCCATGACAACCAACAACAGTAAAAAGTGATGTTTCTCTCTCTGAACCTGACTTACTTCACTTACCATAATTTTTCTAGGTCTGTTTCCCTGCAAATGATATAACATTTTTCTTTCTAGTAGGTAAGTAAAATTTGTATCTATCTGTATCCAAATATCTTATTTTCTTGCCTCATTGATCCATTGTAGGGCATCTGGTCTAATTTCATGCCTTGGCTGTCATGAATAGTGCCATAAAGAGTATGCATGTTCAAGTGTCTTTACCATATCCTGACTTGCAATGTCTAGATAGATGCCCCAAAGTGCTATCATTAGGTCATAGGGAAGTTCTATATTTAGTGTTTTGAGGAATCTTCAAAGTGCCTTCCAGTGGGGTTGCACTAGTTTATATCCCCTCCAACAGTGCACCAGTGTTCCTTTTCCCCCCAGAATCCTCACCAAGATTTTTTAGTGCTCGTTTTCTCTATGCTGTCCAATCTAAGTGGGGTGAGATGCAATCTCAATATAGTTTTTTATTTAATTAAATTTTATTGTAAAGGTGATGTGCAGAGGGGTTACAGTTACATAAGGTAATGATTACATTTCTTGTCGAAGTGTTACTCCCTCTTCATTTCTTCCCACTAAATACAGATTTGATTTGCATTTTTTTTATGGATAGGGATGTTGAATACTTTCTCATATGTTAAGAGGCCATTCTTACTTTTTCTTCTGATAAGTATTTAGTCCTTTTTCCCATTATTCTTGGGTAATTAATGGAGGGGCTAGCTCTTTGTATATTCTGGATATTAGGCTCTTATCAAAAGGTAAAGATCCGGGCTGGGAATATGGCCTAGTGGCAAGAGAGCTTTGCCTTGTATGCATAAACCCTGAGTTCACTTCCCCAGTACCACATATATGGAAAATGGCCAGAAGTGGCGCTGTGGCTCAACTGGCAGAGTGCTAGCCTTGAGCAAAATAAGGCCAGGGACAGTGCTCAGGCCCTGAGTCCAAGGCCCAGGACTGGCAAAAAAAAAAAAAAAAAAAAAAAGTAAAGATCTCCCATGCTGTAGGCTGCCTTTTTAGCTTAGTAACTATGTCTTTTGCTGCACAGAAACTTTTTAGTTTGATGCAATCTCATTTTCATGTTTCATTACCAATTTGTTGATCCCCAAAACTCTGCCCAGAAAGTTCCTTTCATGTGTGTGTGTGTGTGTGTGTGTGTGAGTGAGTGTGTTGTGTGCCACTCCTGAGGCTTATACTCAGGTCCTAGGCACTGACTCTGAGCTTCTCTGCTCAACGCTGACACTCTACCACTTGAGCGGCAGCTCCCTCCCCACCTTTTAGGTGATTAATTGGAGCTAAGATTCTCATGGTTTTCCTGCTGGGGCTGGCTTGGAACCACAATCCTCAGATACCAGTCACCAGAGTAGCTAGGATTAAAGGCCCCTCCTCAGGGCACCAGCTCTGTCATGGCTTACTTTTAAAATTATTTTCCCAAAACTTTCATGCTTTCCTTGTAAAACATGCCTTGTAAGTTATCCACAAATTTTTGGAAATTGCATTAAAGAGACCAATGGCCTTGGATTATAGAAAATTAATAGAGAAAATGAGAATTCCATTTTATTTTTACATTTTTAAAGGGTAACTTTTCTGGATATCCATTCTTAATTACTTAAATATATTCTTTGATGAAAATATATTTTTAACTTTGTAAAGCATTAAATTTATGTACTTTCAGTCAAAATGAAGTTGATGTACATTCTGTATGTACATTTTAACTTTAAAATGTTAATACTAAAATGACACTTTATCAGCAAAAGCAAAAAAAAATTGGCACGTATTTCCTGAGGTCTGTTTCAGGCCAAAATTTCCATATTGCATTTCTAAGTTACTTTTTCTTAAATAAATTAACACTTCTGTGTCATTTTAATTATAAAAAATAATCATTATAAGCAAAAATATCTTAAAACCTGATGCTTGAAGTTAATGCAATGTCACCCTTCCCTCTGAATCTTGTTTATGTAGTACATGACTCTTATGACTCAGAAACATTTTTAACTTCTGTACATTTTCCTGTTCTTTTTTTATATGATAATACATATCTCGCATAGTAGGAGTTCCAGTGTTTGATGACATAGACGTGTTTTTATAAGACTACAGTTTTGCTAACTATAAGTGATTATGTTAACTATCCTGTACTAAAACTACATACACTATGATAGTGAGCCTAAGAGATGCTGAGAAGACTCAGTTGAGTGACTGTTGAGGGCTTCCTGGCTAATAAAAAGCCCTGGTCTGGGACAAAGTGCTAATTATTTTGGACACCTACATTTAATTCCAGTTTGCTAGAAGTAATTCCCTGAAAATGTTTGAGGATATAAATTTCATACTGTTCCCCACAATAAAATTTAACATATCCCAGTACTTCAAATATTATCTAGAACTTTCAATAGCAAAAGTATAACTGATTAAGTAACAACATGATTAATGGGAGTATAAAATAGCTCTTTAAACTCTAAAAGTAAAAATAAATAACAACAAAACAAAAACATTTTGATAATATAGCATGAAGTGTATACTGGTCTGCGCCCCCCACCCCCCCACCCCCCCACCCCCGTCCTTGGGCTTTGGTTTCTGTTGGCTGTGGGGCTCAAACTCAGGGCCTGGTCACACTCCCTGAGCCTCTTTCTGCTCAAGGCTAGCCTTCTACACTTGAGCCACAGCACCACTTCTGGATTTTTCTGAGTAGTCTATCGAAGATAAGAATATCAGGGGCTATTCTTCACCAAGCTCGCTTCTAACCAGGATCCTCAGAGCTCAGCCTATTGAGTAACCAAGATTACAGGCATGAGCCACCAGTACTAGACTTACACTGTAAGTGCAGTGTAAAGCACTAAATACAAGAGTAATTGCATTTGAATTCTAGCAACCCTGTACAGTGAGCAGAGAGATTATTTCTGTTTACAGCTAAGGAAACTAGCTCACTGTTTAATTAGACATGAGTCACTCTGATCCTCTTTCTGGGGAATTCATTGCTCTTATGGATTATCAAGCACTGTGACTATTATTGTCAAATTACTGTTTGATTTGACAGTGACTCCAATTTTTCTTTTTCTTTTTCTTTTCTTTTTTTTTTGTCATTGCACTTGAACTCTGGCCTTGGGTGCTGTCCCTAAACTCTTCAGCTCAAGGCTAGTGTTCTACCACTTAAGCCACAGTGACACTTCCAGCTTTCTAGTGGTTAACTGGAGATAACAGTCTCCAGGACTTTCCTGCCAGAGCTGGCTTTGAACTGTGGTCCTCAGATCTCAGCTTCCTGAGTAGGTAGGATTACAGGCGGCACACACCAGCCACAGCTCCAGTTTTTCTTTTGTTTGCAGTTTGTTCTCCACTCTTCCTCCTCCTCCTCTGCCTCCAAACCTGTCCTTTGGCTTGAACTCAAGACTTGGGTTCTGTCACTGAGCTTCTTTTGCTCAAGGCTACTGACCGCTTGACCCACAGCTCCACAGCTGGCTTTTTGTGAGTAGTTTATTGGAGAAGAGTCTCATGTGCTTTCCTGCCCTGGCTGGCTTATATGATAATAGATGAGTCACCAGCCCCCCAGCTTCTATTTCCTCTTTCTCAGCAGTATATGTGCCATCAACCACAGTCTGAGGTTGTTATTGTTACGGGGTTGGAAGGAGGAGATTCCAGTCTCCCCAAGAGTTTCCCTAGTCAAGATGGAGTCATCTGCTCCCTACAACAGTTATCTCTTGCTTTAAGGGAATATCTTTCCTACCAACAACTAATGTCAGTAGAACGAGTCACTGAATTTGTTATAATATGAAAATGAAGAACTACAATGAAAAGTTTGGGCAATCTACTTTACTTACATGTGTGTCCATTTCTGGATCTTCATCTGTAGTCCACTACTATTCAAATGTAGATTTCATGGTGTTATAATAGCCCTACATTTTAACAAGTGATTCAATATTTGTACACAAAAATTAGAATTTTAGGGAACAATTTAGCTATATAAATTTATGACTATCTTAAATTAGAAAAAAATCTACATTATAAAGTTGTAGGTTTTGGGCTGGGAATATGGCCTAGTGGCAAGAGTGCTTGCCTTGTATACATAAAGCCCTGTGCTCCATTCCTCAGCACCACATATATAGAAAATGGCCAGAAGTGGTGCTGTGGATCAAGAGGCAGAGAGCTGGGCTGGGGATATGGCCTAGAGGCAAGAGTGCTCGCCTCATATACATGAGGTCCTGGGTTCAATTCCTCAGCACCACATATACAGAAAATGACCAGAAGTGGTGCTGTGGCTCAAGTGGCAGAGTGCTAGCCTTGAGCAAAAAGAAGCCAAGGACAGTGCTCAGGCCCTGAGTCCAAAGCCCAGGACTGGCCAAAAAAACAAAAAGAAGCTATTGGGCTGGGGATATAGCCTAGTGGCAAGAGTGCCTGCCTCGGATACACGAGGCCCTAGGTTCGATTCCCCAGCACCACATATACAGAAAACGGCCAGAAGCGGCGCTGTGGCTCAAGTGGCAGAGTGCTAGCCTTGAGCGGGAAGAAGCCAGGGACAGTGCTCAGGCCCTGAGTCCAAGGCCCAGGACTGGCAAAAAAAAAAAAAAGAGGCAGAGAGCTAGCCCTGAGCAAAAAGAAGCCGGGGACAGTGCTCAGGCCAAGAGTCGAAGGCCCAGGAATGGCAATAAATAAATATAAAGTTGCAGGTTTTGTGTGTGTGTGTGTGTCTGTGTGTGTGTGTGTCTGTGTGTGTGTGTGTCTGTGTGTGCTACCAGTTCTGGGACTTGATCCCAGGCCCTGATCAACTATCCTTGACCTTTTGTGCTCAAGGCTAGCACTCTATCACCTGAATCACAGCTCTACATCCACATTTTTGGTAGTTTATTGGAGATAAAAGGCTCACAGACTTTGCTGTTCTGGCTGACTTTGAACCAGGATACTCAGATCTCAGCTAACTAGAAAGCTAGGATCACAGGCATAAGGCACTGGCACCTGGCTTAAAATTGTAGTTTTAAAAATATATTTTGCTGTTTTACAAAGTCATTTATTCACAATTTTAAAAAAAATGGTAGTTGTTATAATACATAGTTCATAAAGTACTAGTTCTGTGTTTATAGTTAAAGGACTATTAACTAGAGTCTAATGAAACTGCATTTTATGAAGTTTTTGCCATGTGGGTGTTGTGCCAAGTCACGAGATGACCACCAAGAAGGCCACCGAGACTCAGACGTTCCGAAATGCAAAAGCAAGGCAAGGCTTTATTTAAGCAAGCTGCAACTCGGGCCTCGTCCTACTCACCAACACAGCGGAGGTTAGGAGGGAGCCCCGAGCTGCGGGTACACAGGGCTTATAAAGGCAAAAACAAAGTTACAGCAATCAGGTGTTCAAGCAAGCAAGATTAGGACACAGGTACAAATCTGATGCTGCATCAGCAGGACCCAGAGCTTGGTCATCTATACTTTGGAAGAGCCAAGACATCCCTTGTAAACTCAGTTGGGAATGTGACTCAGGAAGATGCATGAAGAGGCTCCTGGTCATGGCATCTTACCTGTGTCCACAGAGCCCTGGTTAAGCCTTTAAAGGGATGAGCATAGAACAGGATGTGTATCCACACCCTACTCAGAGAGGCCTGGGGTGGAAAGGGAGGAAAGAGGCTGGGTGTCAGGATGTTAAGGATAGGGACCCTTCCCTAAAGAACTGAGGATTGATGAAGGGCTCCTACTCCATTAACAAAAGGGCTTCTGTACAGTGTGCAAGTGACCTTCTCAGGAGGCCAAGGCCCACCAAGACTCAGCAACAGGAGATTAATCTACCTTCCTCAATGTGGACATGAAGCAGCTAGTCAGGTCAGAGTCTCGAACTTTCAGGAGAGCCTGCTGCCTGACAAGAATGGGAGAGAGCAAATGGGCTTTGAGTCCTCAAGCAGTCTACACCTATGACTGTGGCCAGCTTCCTCACAAGTAGCCCTTTGCTGGGTATCTGGGCTCTGCTGGATATAGGAAAGACCACAGGCCTGGAATGGGCCTGGGGTTCTCCATGTGGAACACAGACAGATGGAACTCACAGCAGGAACCTAAAATGCAGTAGTCACTGCTGCCTCCCTCTGACTCTGCAGGAGCCAGCATGGCAGGAAAAAGGGATCCAGTCCTCCTGGGGCAGGCAGACAGAGAGCTTCCCACCTCCCATGCCCCCTCCACCTCATACTTGCCCTCTGCTACCAACATATCATCCTCGGAGCTCAGGAACCCCTGGGTGGGCAGGCCCAGTGCCTTCCTCCTCATCCAGGCCTGAGGACTGCCAGGGGTGCACTGGCTATAGGTAAGCAGTGTGCTGGCCTGCCAGGTTCCTGGCCAGTTGTTCCTGGCAGGCTGTAGAGAGGCTCTATCAGCCCCTGCCCAGGCCTGAAGCAGATGACAGGGTGCAGGTAAGGATTCAGGCAGCATGCTGGGACCCACTCTGTCAACAGCAGCTTGCTCTTCTCTAGGAAGCTCTTCTCATGTCCAAACCCATTGCTGAAGTGTCACCAATACCTACAAGGCTCTATATCCCCAGGATATCAGCCTGGTCTCAATCCAGGAACTGGAGTCCCTTCAAGTCCCTCTCTGCTCCCCAGCCCTAGCTCAGTAGTCTGTACCTCGGTGCAGACATTTACAGGTGCCAAAGACAAGGAAGACTCCAGATGGAGAGCTGCCCACAGCCTTGTAGAAGTAGCAACTGACAGTGGATACCTATGCCAGTACATACACAGGACAGGAAACAAAGTCAGAATCCTTCTATGGGGGCACATGACGCCCTGCCACAAAAAGATAGCTGGTGCCTCAGGGTCCCAGCAACTCCACCAAATATTCTCCACAGACCTAACCCTCCATCACTGTACTGCTCTTAAATCGGTGATCCACACAGAACCAGACCACTCGAGGGTCTGGGTCACTCTAGCAGGTGCCATGTTACCATCAGGAGGAGTACAGGGCCTTTAAACATGATGATACAGTCCAGGGGTAATTACAACCCTATCCCCACAGACCCCAGGGAGGGAAGTGTGCAGGGTCAGCCAGTCCCCAGGGAAAAGGACCCCTGGGAGGGAGGTGTGCAGGGTCAGCCAGTCCCCAGGGAAAAGGACCCCTGGGAGGGAGGTGTGTAGGGTCAGCCAGTCCCCAGGGAAGAGGACCCATGCAGGAGGTGTTCAGGTCAGCCAGTCCCTCAGGAAAAAAGGCTAGAGAGAGTCCTGCTGGGAAGATGATCACCACCCTTCTCCCATCCACACCCCTAAGGAAGAGGCCAAGCGTCCACCATGCAAGGTGACAGAGAGCAGGAGCTGCGCCCCCCATCTCTGCCCACCCACTTTGCAGGCACCAGGATGGTCAGCCAGCAGCACCACTGTTCTCTGTTTAGTGGGGTGATGATTTACCTTCTCTCAGTTGAGAGGGAGCTTTCCAAATATTTAAGCATATACAAAGTAGAGAACAAGCTATAGTGGCTCCAGGTTTCACAGTTCTCAACCATCGTCACATCTTTTTATTCTTTAACATCTACTCTCCAATTAGAGTGTGAAGAATCTCATAATTATCCATAAATATTTCCATGTGTATCTCCAAAGGTAAGTTCTCTTCAGAAAATCAATACTGTTGCTACATTATATAGTAGCAGCAAGAATTCCTTTATTTCATCAAGTAGTCCATTTACAAAGTTTGTTCATTGTGACAGTAATTTTTTTTTTTTTTTTGGCCAGTCTTGGTCCTTGGACTCAGGGCCTGAGCACTGTCCCTGGCTTCTTTGTGCTCAAGGCTAGCACTCTGCCACTTGAGCCACAGCGCCACTTCTGGCCATTTTCTATATATGTGGTGCTGGGGAATTGAACCCAGGGCTTCATGTATATGAGGCAAGCGCTCTTGCCACTAGGCCATATCCCTAGCCCTGTGACAGTAAATTTTAAAATATTTTTTTTCTCTACTTCAACACCCAATTGCAGGGACTGCTTGTATCTACTAAGGCATCTTTTTTCTTTGGGTATCTTCTTTTCTCCCTTTCCCCTGCAGAGTTGTTACACAGTTATTGCTCCAATCTGATTTTTCAGTTGATGTTGCTAAATACCCTTCACGTGCCATTCACTGTTGTTCTAGCTCTGACTACCTCGGGAATTTAGATAAGTTTTCATAGATATCAGTATCGTTTTCAGCAAGTTGTTAATAGGTGATCTTTCCTTGTTTCTATTTTGGTGCTGGTCCTGGGCCTTGGACTCAGGGCCTGAGCACTGTCCCTGGCTTCTTTTGCTCAAGGCTACTACTCTACCACTTAAGCCACAGCACCACTTCTGGCTTTTTCTGTATACGTGGTGCTGAGGAATTGAACCCAGGGCTGCATGTATACAAGGCAAGCGCTCTACCACTAGGCCTTATTCCCAGCCACAACCTCTGCATTTTTATTTTTATTTTATTTTTATTTATTTTTATTTTTTTATTTTTTTGGCCAGTCCTGGAGTTTAGACTCAGGGCCTGAGCACTGTCCCTGGCTTCTTTTTGCTCAAGGCTAGCACTCTGTCACTTGAGCCACAGCGCCACTTCTGGCCATTTTCTGTATATGTGGTGCTGAGGAATCGAACCCAGGGCCTCATGTATATGAGGCAGGCACTCTTGCAACTAGGCCATATCCCCAGCCCCAAACTCTGCATTTTTAATGTGTGTTATTTAGGTTATTTTTGAAAACATTCTTTGCATGTAGAGTGATGTTTGTGTGTATCAACAAGGAAGTTATTTTCTAGTAGCTATGTCTGGCCCTACCCCTAGCCCCTAGACCAAAACCCTCACCCTCTGACTCCCCATAAACCCTCACTATCACCATAAAACCCTCACCCTCACCCTAAAACGCACACTCACATCACCCTAAAAATGTCACTCTAACACTCAGCCTTACGCTAACTCTGACCCTTAAAATCTATAACAATAAAGTTAACACAAGCACTTGGCCCTAGGCCTGACCATGCCTCTACACACTGGGCCTAAACCAAGCCCCTGGTGCTGTCCCTGCCCCTAGTCCCTGGCACTAACTCTGCCCTACCCCTGGCCCAAACCCTAGTCCCTAGACATGGCCATGCCCCTAGCCCCTGGCCATACACCTGACCCTAGCCCCAGAGACTGGACTTGCCCAAGTAGCTAGCCCTACACCAGCCCCTAGACCCTGGCTATACCCCGGCCCTTAGCCCCTGCCTTAACCTTTGGCTCTAGCCACACAACTAGCCCATGCCCTAGCTCTATCCCCAGCGCTAACCCAGTGCCTAGCCCTACCCTAGCTGCAATCCTAGCCCTAGCACAAGACTGAGCCCTACCCCTGGCCCTATCCCTAATCACTAACCCACACCCACACCCTTATCCTAACAACCCTAACCACCCTAACCCTACCAACCTTAACCCTAACCCTACCAACCCAACCCTAACACTAAATCCCTCACCCTAATCCTAAACCCTCACCTCCACCCTCACCCTCACCACCACCCTAACCTAAGAACTCTGACCCTAACCCAAAAACCCTAAGCATAAAACCCTAACCCTAATCCTAACCCTAAACCCTAACTCTCAACCTATCTATGAATATGTGCAAAATATAAAGTGCCTATAGTGCTATTACAATTAAAGCCAGAGTTTGTGAGAAGCACTGGTTCCCTTATTCTTTTGAGAAAGAAGACTGCGTCCCAGGCAAAGTCCAAACATGTATTCCACTTCATCTTGCTTTCAAGGCCTAGCTCTCAGCACTTGCAGCACTGAGGAAGGAGGCAGCATCCCTGTCTCTTAACCCTCTCCATAGCTGGCTGTTCTAACCTCTTTGTAAGGCCAGTTCTCAGTGTTCCAAGTGTTGTCCAGGGGACATTCCAACCTCTCAAATCTTTTCCAGGTCTGACAGCTGTAGGAAACAGTAAACGCAAAGCCATAAGGTCAGCCTTAGAACACTGGACTGCCATTCTCTGTCACTCAGAAGGCTGAGGGTGGCCCTGTCAAAACCTACTGTGCTTAGCATTACAATGGCCACAGTCTTCACCCTCCTGTTAATCCCGAACATCACAAAACCTTGGAGCCCTGCTGGTAGCCTACGAAAATTGGTTGTGGGCTGGGAATATGGCCAAGTGGCAAAAGTGCTTGCCTCAAAAAAGTGCTTGCCTTGAAAACTGGTTGCTTATCTTGTTTAGGGGTAATTGCCAATCCTAGAATTATTCCTCCCCAACTTATCTCCCTTATCTCTTTGATGTAGCCACCTTTCTGCCCTTATTGAAGTATTCTCTTTGATGTAGCCACCATCCTACATGTACTTTTGTATGATAATAAATAAAAACCCTGTACATGGGACCAGCGACATCTCATGCTGGACAGAGGCAGCAGGTCCCCTGGTACCCAGTAAATCAATTCCATGGTCCGGTCTTGCTCCCTGCTGCAGTGCCCACTCGAAAGGGTTTGCAAGCTCAGCTTCAGAGTTTCCTACACTCCCCCTTTTTTTTAAATTTGAACAAGCATTATTTTCACTTTAATTTGAGCTAGTGCAAGCTGAATGCTAGACAACACACACTGAAAGAGAAATGGGGCAACAAAATTATTCCATGATTGTAGTTGGCAGTCCCCAAAAGTGCCACAACCCAGGAAGCCATCCTGGGAGTTCCCCGTTGTCACTAATTTTCATCTTGCTCAATTCCTTTTTGAGCTTCTCCTACTGGCTCTGATTTTTTTAAGATTTGCCAATTATATTAAAATAACATATCCTTCAAACTATTCATATCCTAAATGATTATCAGCAAGTAAGTATATAGCAGTTCAATTCTATAAATCCATGTTCTTAATGTCCTCTCTTGATTTATAGCTATACCATTTGTTAGCTTGTTAAAAAGACAAGCTAACTGATTAAATTCTCTTTTACACACCTACCACAAGTTCAAGCATGGGTAAAATAAAAGCTGCTGCTACACCTGTATGAGCAGTGTTTAACAATACACGATCCTCATCACAATTTGAAGGGAAATCGCATTTAGTTCATCTCACACTTTGCTTACTAAGCAAGCAACAGAGATACCATCCTTCCAATAAAACAGAGTCCTGAATAATATTCTTTAGATTTGATATGCTTTTTTTTCCACAATAGAAAGACTTGCCAACACCAAGTCTTTTTCCTTTAGACAGAGTAAGGTTTGCTATGGAACAGTTGCTAAGATCATCTACACAAAGCATAAACATTGATGTTGCACCATAAGTCAAGATTCATAGTTTATTCAAAGATTTCATCTTGATAATATCATCCTGAGTTTCATTCTTTATCCTTCACTACTGACACCAAGTCCAACTAAATTTTGTGATAGAATATTTTGTACAGCGGAGCTTTCCTTAATATAAAAAGAAGTTTCATTTATGGTATTAACTGACAACTGAAGCCAAATATTTGGAGTATCAGTAAATTCTGATTCAGGAACCAAATATATAGTAATATACTTTCCTGAAAGAATGTTGTCTTGTGGGTATCCTTTCTGTAATTTGGAACAATTATATTTCCCTTCATCCTCAAGGGAGACCATAGCTTGACTATACCAAACTGGATATTATCTTTTTCAGATTGAACAGATGTTTGTCCAAGGTCCCTCAGACCTTTTCCAGCTAAATATTTCAACTCCATCTTTAGGTCCCACTTCTGAATTGTTATACATCACAGTACAATGGTCTACCATTGTGCCATAAGAAACCCTCCAAAAGAGGTTTGCACCATGAATGAGGCACTAGCTGTATGAATAAATGCCATCATCATTACAAAGAAGGACATAACACCAATTTCCTATCCACTACATTTCAAACGTCGTTCAGATTCCTGGGAAAGACTCTGTCCCCATGTAGGAATGGTCACTGTTCTAGTTCACGCTGTTCTTCCTGTGCCTTCAGTCATCCTCATTCTCTGGAAGGATTCCTCCAGGGGTTCCTTGATTTTCTCCTCATTCCTGGGTTTTAGTTTCTGGGCTGGCAGCCAAACATCTGTAGGATCTTTTATATCAGTATTTATGAATTTCCAATTAGGTATCATTGTAGAAGGCAGTCTTGGCTATAAATCACCATGGGATAAATGGCACTTGCCATTTCCATGATTTTTTTCTTTATCACAAATACTGGAGTGTTCCAACGACTTAATTAAAGGCTCAATATGTCCAGCTTTAAGTTTCAGTTGAGATAAAGGATGTAAAGAACCCAGCTTTTGTGTTTACAACCATTGATCAACCCATATGGGGGTGGTAGTGAGCCCTTTAAGAGGCAGGGTTGGGGGGGAGGATGCTGATTAATAGCCATCAAGACAAACCCAGTGGGGAGAGAAAGTAATCTGAGTATCCCATTGTTCCATAAGATCTCTTCCACAGAGACCAATTCCTATATTGAAGGTTTTATATGCCCCACCATCAGGTCCTATACAGGTCAGTATAGAAGCACTTGGCCAAGGCTCTTGTACATTTCCTACTCCATACCCTCGAATGTTGTTTGTTTTTCCTGTCCTTTCTCTGATTAGCAGGCCAATGTTTCTGGGCAATTACATCTGCTCCTATATCTTATTAATTCTTTGAATGTTTGTGATTTATGTTAAGATTGTACTCAGGGTGATCAGGCCCAATAATAGTATTATACCAAACTTGCTTGTTAATGTTTCCAAACACTCCTTCCCATGGATGTTTTGTATGGAAGCAGTGGAGGCCAGGCAATTCTTTCTCCCGTTTTGATATGCAGTGGAGACAATGCTGAGGCCATAATTTATATATGTCTATTAAGAGTGGCTCACTCGCTCATTTCCTGAAGGAAACAGGTGTGCACATAGTTTGTCTTAATGAAATTTAATAAACCTTAGACACATTTGTTAATACCAAAATATAATGACCTTTTGAAATTTGAGTTTAAAACTGCCCGTTTTAATTTTAACTTCTAGAATAAGGGATTTATCTAACTTGGCTAGTTGGTCACAAGCAGCACATGCAGTAATTACAATTTATTCTTTTAACTCCTTTGACAAAAAAAAAATCACACTCCTCATATGTAGTCAAAAAGTAATTCCAAGAAATATCAATACCAAAAATATCACTATGCAGGAAAGCACTTTAGTTTAATAAAGACTACTTTTTCTCACACCATCATGACAGTTCTTATGCATTAAAATATTAGATTATTTTGAACATGTTCATACATATACATACACACATAATTGTGTACAAATGTTTTAGAATGCACTTAGGTTTTAAAAATGAAAACTGGCTGTAAGCATTTTGGGAATTCTAGTGGCAAATGACATCTTTTGATTATTGTATGATAAAACCATGAGAGAAAAACAAACATTAAGCAACACAAAATACATGACAAAATGAAACACAAAATCTTTTACCAGACAAACAGGATTTAAAGACTGAAGTTTTAATAGATTACTGATTCCTGTTTATGGGCCTTCTTAAGAGACCCAAATACCTCCTTCCATTGCTGTATATGCAGTGTTCTTTGTGGAGGTAACCAATAACAGTATTTTTCTGCATATTGTTTTCTATATATTGTATCCTTTTTACTTTCACTCCTGATGCTGCTAGCAACATCTATTCCAACTTGAAACACTCCGCACTCTTACTTTCTCTTTGACCCACTGTTACCCTGGCCCTGAAATGTGTCCCAGTTTACCTTTCCTGCATCAGCAACTCCTCAGCTTTTCTTCAGTTGACCTCTTTGAATACTATGATTCATCTATCACTCCAACCCCACATTGGGTGCTACCTGTTGTTAACCACAACAGGAGAAAGCATAACAGTACTAGAGCAGAAGAAATAAAGGACAGAGACATAGAGAGAGAGAGAAATTCAGGGGGGACCAGGGGGCCCAAGGTTCACTGGCACTTGGACCCCAAGTTACCACAAGCAAGCATATTCATTTGAGTTCACACAGGCAAGGTTACCATGGATACATGCAAAACATAAATTGTCTATAGTCCTACTACAATTAAAGCCAAAATAGTTTGTTAGAAACACTGGTTGCCTTACTTTGAAAGAAGACTGCACCCCAAGCAGATATGTATTCCACTTTATCTAGCTTTCAGGGTCTAGCTCTCAGCCCTTGGAACAAAGGTGGTGACATTCCAGTCTCTTAATCCTCTTCAGAGCTGGTTCTTCTAACCTTTCCAAGGCTAGTTCTGTGTTCCAAGTGCTATCGAGGTGGTGTTCCAACCTCAAACCTTTTCCAGATCTCACAGCTCAGTTTCGAGTTCCCTACATTCTACAGTCACAATTCCAAGTGTCTGGACTCTACACTGCACATCTTGCTCTCAAAACACCTCTGGAGGAAAATAGAAACTTAACTGACATAAAATAAACACTGTAACGTCAATGTCAATGTGGTCCTCAGTGCCACACTGTGGGAAGTGGGACTCTGCTACAGTGTAGTAACACTGTCTGTCATTCATCCAGTATGCAGCTTGTTCTTATTACCTGCCTTCTTGATTGCTGTCAGAAAAGCAATTTTTGGCACAGAAGAGCACTTCTTAGGGGATATAACTTTTTTTTTTTTTCTAAATTGGAACTGGTCTCATTTCATCTCATTTCTCTAGGTAAAGCTAGAAAACACAGTAGAGTGATGGCTTGAATAATGGATTTTTAGGTGAGTAAACTCAAGACAATACATTTTCCTCCCAATATATTAAAGTATCAGGCTCAGTTTTACAAATTACACACACTATTATAACTACATGTGAGTAAGATCATCCATGCCTCAGATTCTTGACCCAGCCACTAAGAAAACCTCATAAGCAGAGGTTCTGGTCAAACACACAAGGCATAGAGGCAGTGGTGGGAAGCCCAGTGCAGGAGTGGCTTACCATAGTGTTTTTGTTTTATTAAGGAAGCTTAGGACATGGAATACATTGCTACTTACTCACCAGCCTCTGAATTTCTTTTTTTTGCCAGTCTTGGAGCTTGGACTCAGGGCCTGAGCACCATCTCTGGCTTTTTCTTTTTTTTTTTTTTTTTTTGATCAAGGGTATCACTCTACCTCTTGAGCCACAGTGCCACTTCTGCCTTTTTCTGTTTATGTGGTGCTGAGGAATCAAACCCAGGGTTTCATGCATGCTAGGCAAATACTCTACAGCTAAGCCACATTCCTAACCCCCAAATTTCTATTTTTATTTATTTATTTACTTACTTATTTATTTTTGGCCAGTCCTGGGCCTTGGACTCAGGGCCTGAGCTCTGTCCCTGGCTTCCTTTTGCTCAAGGCTAGCACTCTGCCACTTGAGCCACAGCGCCACTTCTGGCCGTTTTCTGTATATGTGGTGCTGGGGAATCGAACCCAGGGCCTCATGTATACGAGGCAAGCTCTCTTGCCACTAGGCCATATCCCCAGCCCCCAAATTTCTATTTTTAACAAGTAGCTTACATGATTCTCACCAAGGAATTTTTACCACTGTGCTACATCAAGTTCCTTTCTCACTGTCTCACACATGCTGACATAATTTCCTTATACTATACAGGGGTAGTGTTGAGGTCGCAATTTTGTCCATAAGATAAAATCATTACAAGAGGTGGAGGGCCTCCCTAAAGAGGTCAAACTTTAATAATGCCAAAAACAAAGACGGCAGAACCAGAGGAGATAATGCTGACATCCTGGATCTAGGAGACAGTAGTAGCCAAAAAACAGTATTGTCAATACATGCATATAGGTAGAATTTTAGATGCGATGTCTATCAGATATGATCTGAGCCCAAGTCTTCATACATGCGAGCTAAGTACTCTACCTCCAAACATCTGCAAACTCCTCACCTTATCCTTTTAAATTGAACTTTGATTCAGGTTCTTAGCTGTCGAGACTGACCTCAAATTTGTGTACCACCATACTCAATTTTATGTCTTGTATCAGGTACTATTACTAAGCCAATTTTGTATGTCTGGTGAATCTCAGGGCCACTGGGAAGTTGGAGAAGGTTCCTGCTGTCTCTGATGCCCAATCACTTGAGCACCAACACAATGGTCAGCTGGAATTCCCATCAGATTCTCAATCTGGAGATTGAGCTGCAAGTAAGTATTTGAAATTCAGTTATTAGAGGCAATCATGCTAATAGATGCATACAGTACAGCTTATCTTATGGTCAGAACTAGTTTAGTATTTTTGTTAACTGTTTTTTTTTCATTTCTGTTTTATAAACCTGCCAAGCAGATTTAGTTCCACTAATTATGAAAGCTACCTGCTGTTCTTCAAATAAATCCTTTCCCCCCTGATGTTTCCAACCAAGAACTGCTATTGATATACTATAATGAATTTCACTCTCTAAAAATCAATTATATATAGCATGTCAGATACACTTTCTCCCTCTTCTTCAAAACATCACCTGACGGGGTGCTGGGGATATGGCCTAGTGGCAAGAGTGCTTGTCTCGTATACATGAGGCCCTGGGTTCAATTCCCCAGCACCACATATACAGAAAACGGCCAGAAGTGGCACTGTGGCTCACGTGGCAGAGTGCTAGCCTTGAGCAAAAAGAAGCCAGGGACAGTGCTCAGGCCCTGAGTCCAAGCCCCAGGACTGGCCAAAAAAAAAAACAAAAACCAAACATCACCTGACCTGACACTCTGAAAATGGAGGTCAGTAGTGTATGATGGTTTCCCAGATAAATCAGAAATTAAAACTTAGATTTGCAAACTATGATCACTGGCATGTTTTTAAAACTTGTATCAAAACAACCAATGACCACCAACAAAATCTTGTGAGCAGTTTACCTTTAAATACTGCTTATATTATTATCAATGACAGGAAATTATCTAAACTTAGAGGATCTAGGATGTTTCAAACGGAAAAACCAAAGTATATGAAGATGAAAAATGTGTGGCAAAATACATGACAGTTTATGGATAAACTTCTATTTTCTTCTATAAGGCTTTGGGTATATTATTGCTTAGTCAATTTGTGAAACTTGAGTATGTCTTAGAAATTAATCAAAACAATCAACAAAATTCGTTTAGCTACTTGCAAGATATAAAATACTGGCCCACAGAATAAATTTAGTATATTTACCTATAAATAAAAACATATACAGTCATTCACTGCTTAATGATGGGGACACATTCTGAAAAGAGACTTCAGTGCTGTGTGAACATCAACTGTATTTACACAAAGCCAGATGGTATGGCCTACTGCACAGAGATGGTATATGTTTATGAGGTCCACTGCTGACTGAAATAGCATTATACTGTACCACTATCATCCTAAGAATAAGTAAAGGACTACACGTTTTAGCTACTCCTCAAAACACATATTTCTTCATTTATTTACACCAGAAGCAATGAACACAATACTGAAAATAAACATGCATCAATTATATAACTCATACTTACAAAAACCCTCTGTCCATTACAATTGATGAAGGCAAACAGACTTTCCATCCACCCTTAGTGCATCACAAGAAAAACGGAAGAAAAATAGTGAATTTAAAGTTATTTAGCACCTTTAGTGGAGTCAAAATTTAACATCTCCATATATCAAAAACATCTGCATCTGCATCACCAAACATGTAAAGATAATTTTTTCCATTTTAACATGAAGCATTTTATTTACATTACTCTTCGGATCAATAAATTGTAACAATAGTTAACATTTATCTAAATTCATAAAAGTATTACATAAATTTCAACATTTAATTATTATGTACAAACAAGAAAGTATATGAAAAAGTTAAAGAATGAGTCAAAAAGTTCAGGCAACATTACCAAATGTAGCAAAATTCCAACCAAATCAATGCAGAGGAAATTAAAAAATTTGTATATGCTGCTAATGTGAACACAAAAATTCCAGTAATGAGTCAATATGAGAAATGATGTTTAAACCAACAGTAGAAAAATATTGTAATAGGCATGATATGTGTGTAATAGCGATAGTAATGGTTTTGTAGAAAACAGTCACAACACTATCATGTCTGAGCTACCTGGTCTGATGACAAGATAAAGGGATGTTTTAAGAGTAAAGAAGTTGATCTCAAAAATATATTTTAGCAGCCATAATTTTATTTCCAGTTAAAATACAGTAAAATGTTAAAAGAAAAAGTTATAGTGAGCTAAATAACACCCCCCCAAACTAGAAAATTAAAAATCCCATGCTATTCTAGCAATAACAGCCTGTAGTAAGATGTAGTCTGATGTAAGAATCATGAAAGCCAATCAGATGTCCATATAGGCTTAAAGTTCCACTGAAGTTCCACTAAGTTCTACTTAGGTAGCAAAATATATGAAAAAGTAATAGAAAAGTAAAAAGATAAAATTTAAAAAATATTGCACAGCCACATTACTTAGAAAATAAAGTTGATGTTTAAAAAGCTCTACTCATGGATGATATAAATTATCTTCCATATAAAAAGGTATAAATATTTCTTAGAACTTAATTAACTATTATAATACATCATTTAAATCACTGTTGGATGAGGTAATTGTCAAGTCTCTAACAATGTTTTTATCCTACTGGAAATATTTGAGGGCCGCAACCAGAAAGAATTTCTCTAAAAATATTTCTGAATCAAGAACAGCTATATGAGCAGCTCTCCCAATGAGTGAATCTGCTGTATTGGGCAATGCATTGATAACATTGTATCGAACCAAATTACAGTCTTTACTTTGTAGAACTGGGCGAAGCAAGTTGTGGATCATTTCTGAATAGATTTGTCCTAGAGAGAAAAAAGAAAACAGAAAAAAATGTTACCATGAATGATTTTTTTTAAAGTAATTTATTAACTCTCATGTTTCTTTGACAGTTAATATTCTAAATTACATTGAGAAAAAACATCAACTTCATATAGTCTGAAGAATAACAACTTGACTGAAAGAATATAATTACTTTCTTGGTTTGAAGGTATACTTATTTTTTTTTTTTCTGCTTTTAATTCACAGGTGTACTCCTGCCAGTCCAGGGCTGTAATCCTAGCTACTCAGGAGGTCGAGATCTGAGTTTGAAGCTAGCCTAGCAGAAACATCCATGATACTCTTTATCTGCAAAAGGCAGTTAACAGAAGTGTGTGCTCAAGTAGTAAAGCCCTCTCTAGCCTTGACCAAAAATCAAAAAACAATAACAAAAACGCAAAAAAGAACAGCCAAGCTAGAGCATGGTGCCTGAATTCATGCCTGAATAGTGATATGAAAGCAGGCAAAAAAGAAACACATACAAAAACGAAGTTGTACTTTTCCTTTTTTGGTAAAATCTTAAAATGGGTTTTCTGAGGTCATGCTAAGTATGAGAGAAAAAGATTAAATCTGTATTCATACAGATCACTGTACAAGTTAACTACAAGGCAAACCATTGCTTATAGATCTTTTTTTGGGGGGAGGGGAGAGTGAGTGGTACCAGTACTGGGGCTTGAATGAAGGAACCCTTGCTCTCTTTTGACTTTTTTGTTCAAGGCTAGTACTCTACCACTTGGATTTTTGCTGGCTGACTGGAGAGAAGAGTCTCATGAATTTTTCTGACTAGACTACCTTTGACCCTCTATCCTCAGATCTCAGCCTCCTAAGGAGTTGCTAGAATTACAGGCACCCAGCAAAGCTACAGATTCCTAACAGATGACAACCAATAATTGCATGGCATCACTTTCAGAGAGGTAGATTTTCTTTTTTTTCTTGTTGGTGGGTCATGGGGATTGAACTCAGTACCTGGGAGCTGTCCCTAACCTTTTTTGCTCAAGGCTAGGGTTCTGCCACTGTGAGCCACAGCTCTACTTCCAGTTTTCTGGTGGTTAGTTGGAGATATGAGTATGAGTATCATGGACTTTCCTGCCCTGTCTGGCTTCAAACCATAATCTTCAAGTTTCAGCCTCCTGAAGATTATAGCCATGAGTCACTGGTACCTGGCTAGAGAGGGAGATTTCTTATTGCAGGACAAACATTGAATGTAGTCCCAAGGAATGGTCAGGGGGGAAAAAGTACAATCACAGAAAGAGCAAAAAGGTATTTTAGAGAAAAATTAAGAAAATCTAAATTACAAAACTCTGTTACTCTTTTTTCTTAGTTTTCATTGTAAGTCATACTGGATTTCTGGGACATACTAGCTATAAACATGTTTATATAGGAAGAACTTCATACTTTCTTTAGTAGATTTACTTGGGATCACTAATAGTTAGAGGACATTCAGCCGCCAAAAAGCCAGAAGTAGAACTTTAGGAGGCTGAGATCAGAGGACAAGAGTTTAAAGCCAGCCTGGTCAGGGAAGTCCATGAGACTCTCATCTCTAGTAAACTACTCAAAAAAGCCAGAAGTGGTGCTATGGCTCAAGTGGTAGAGCACTGGCCTGGAACAAAAGGAGCCCAGGGCTAGGAATGTGGCTTAGTAGTAGAGTGCTTGCCTAAGCATGCATGAAGTCCTGAGTTCTATTCCTCAGTACCACATAAACAGAAAAAGCTGGAAGTGGAGCTGTGGCTCAAGTGGTAGAGTGCTAGCCTTGAAAACAACAACAAAAAAAGCCAGGGACATTGCTCAGGCTCTGAGTTCAAGCCCCAGGACCAGCAAAAAACAAAATAAATTAAAAAAAAAAAAAAAAAAAAGGAGCCCAAGGACAGCACCCGGGTATAGAGTTAAAGCCCAGGACCAGCAAAAAACAAAACCAAGTATAACAACTTAAAATTTATAACACACTGATTTTTAAAAAGCTTTGTCACAATTCTGAAAAAGCAAAAGACTTAGAGTTAAAATCAGCCTTACTCCAGAAAAAGAAGTGGGAGGTGTGAGATCAGCTTCCTTCTGGATGAACACGTTCTATCTCTAGGATTACTTATATAATGGGCAAACAGGACCCATATCACCTTCTAGCTCCAAAGAACTATGATTTAAATATCTTTTGTTATTAACCAACAGTTGTCATCTTTGCCTCTAAATGTTACCCATCAGAACATGAAGCATGACTGAAGAGGAATACAAAGCAGATTGCTTTGGAAACAGAAAAATGGAGAATCATTGTTTCAGAATAAAGACCTTAGATGGTAGGAAAGAAAGAATTGAAGAGAAGCTGAGGACAAAGAGCTGTTGATTATAGTACATAGAAAAGGAAGTTAAAGAAAAGAGAAAGCAGAAAGTAACACGAAAGTAACTAAAATTCCCATTTATTGCATTACCTGACTGCTTGTCCTTTAAAGCTGTTTTACACATTTCAATGCGGGCAGAATGGTAAGGAACATAGCGATCCTGTAGGGATCCAACCAGCACAACATTTTTGAAATAATGAAGTCCTAAGAAAATGAATAATGCAATGATTAGCTACATTTAAAACTATTATCATATAAAGTAACCAAGAAGTAAATTTATTTCCCAGGGACTATGAAATTTTTGTTGTTATTGGTTGTGGGGCTTGAACTCAGGTCCTTGGCACTGTCCCGGAAGCTTTTATGCTCAAAGCTAGTGCTATACCACTTGAGCCACAGTTCTATTTCCAATTTTTTGTGGTTAACTGGAGATAAGAGTTTCACAAACTTTCTTGCCTAGGCTGGCTTTGAACTGTGATCTTCAGATCTCAGCTTTCTGAGTAGCTAGGATTATAGGTGTGAGCCACCGGCACCCACCTATTATGAAAATTTTGACTCTTAATATATATTACAAATCTTTCCTTCAAAGTACTATATATTCTCTACAAAAAGCCAGCAAGGACTGATATGTAGTGGGAAGCTAGATATGTCTGTGCAACTTGAAAATAGGGACAAGTGGGGGACAATGAGGGAAAACAAAGAAAGGAGTGACAATGCCCAAGAAGCACTGTACCCATACCTGACATACAGAATTATAACCACTTGTACAAGGGGTTAGAATAATAATAATAAGAAGAAGAATAAATATAATAAATTAAACATTGTGGATTAAGTTTCATTTGCAAGTATATGGTGACACCCTTATCTTCCAAAGGATAAGAATATCCTTTTTAATATTTAAGGATACTTTCAAAGAAACAAAGTACACTTTCCCATAGAAACAAAACATTCAATGCATTGCCATTTAAAGCTGTTATTTTCAGTTTTCAGTGATGACTGACTAGTATTATTTATGTTTTCTGTAAATATGAGAATGATATCAGGAGAACACATGCATTTCCAGTGACAAGAATAAGTGATTTTGCCACAAATTTTGTCAAATCTTTAAAAAAAACAGAAACAAAAAACTAAAGAAATTTAGAGCTTAGGAACTTGGGTTACATTGCTAACTCATTTAAATAATGAAATGTTACTGACTTCCTTAGCATCAGTAATATTCTAATAAACTATCTGGCTTGACTAGTAAGTAAAATTTATGTGCTCTCTAAAGAAGTTAGAAATTAAGAATGGCATTACAACATTAGAATTGAAATGTACAGACATCAAATTTTATTCTAGAGTGTTTCCAAGTAAAATTTTGGTACTTCACAGTAACTTTTGAGTTTAGATTCTTAGAAACAGGCCAAATGCTAGGACTATTGTGGAGTTGAAATGTGGAAGAACTTTATGGACATTTCCTTTCTCCCCTGGAACTCAAGGACCAAAATCTGGAGAAGGCAGGACATACATAATGGCAAGTAAGAATGTATAATAGATATACTATGTAAAAAATAAAGCCATTCTTCTTTTTATCTAATGAAAAGATATCATGTTTTTGGGTGATGATTTGGAAAAAATATAATTCTATAAAGATAAGTGAAATAATCAAATGTTTATAATAAAATTAATTACACAATTTCCTTTATTATAGAAATGATAGTAAAAATGAGTATTTCCCCTTCTTGGTTAACATTTAGACTAATCTTCAGTGCATCACTGGGATTGTCTCCATGTCCTAGTGTTTGGGTTTTCAAAGGGTGCACAACTAGCCTGTGAGTACTTAAGTCTCTTCATAACATGGATGGGTAAGCATGGCTTTGAGAAAATTTTCAGATCCCAACCTGACAATGAGTTCTTTCATAAAATTGGCTTATTTTTCCTCACTTTTAAGGTATATGGCCCCTGAGTGAAAGCCTCATATTTTCTGAAAATAGAGTTATGGCTTCTATGAATAAATTATACCAAGGAGTTTTTGAAAGTTTTTTTTTTTGAGGGGGGGGTCTGGTATTATTGGGGCTTAAAGTTAGGGTATCATGTTCTTGCTCTTGACCTCCTGAGTTCAAGTCTTTTATTCATAATGACACAGCTAACAGCTGTAATATAAATTCCAAACTCCTTTCTGGTTTCAAACAAGATTTTTATTTTATTTATTGACTGATAAGATTTGAAGGCAGTTTTGTGGATCAACATTCAGGGACCCTTGCATGCTATGCAAGCAATCTAATATAGAGTTATATACTTAACAAAGTTTAAGATTTTACAGTGTGAGTGGGAACAGAGTATTACACTATTTTTGCCTTGATTTTTCACTTAATATTTTAGGGAAAGTCTTTTATGTCCGCACAATACAGTACCTGTTTTCAACCACTATATAGCATTTCTATATTTAAATTTTAGTATTTCTCTTACAAACCTACCAATGGTCATATAGGCCTGTTCTACTTCATATAGCAGGGGATATATAAAAATCAAAAGGCAAAACAATAAAACCTACGGTGATGAGCAGTCTTTACCTACTTTTGTGTATCAACTCAGTACTGCCAAAAGAGGGGCAAAAGAAAGGTAATTTCTTTTTACTAGTAGTATTTTGTAATCTTTCATCAGAAAAATTGTGTTTGCAAACAAAAAGACACTATTGTAAATACGTGGGTTTTATTGAAAATAGTCTTTCAGCCTTTAGAAATCACACAAATTTAGACTTCAAAGATATTTTCTTCATTTAAAACTAATGAAGAGAGATGGCTCACACCTGGCATCCTAGCTATTCAGGAGGTAGATTTAAGGGTCAAGGTTCAAAGTTAGCCTGGGCAGGAAAATCTGTGAGACTCCTATCCAATTAACCAGCAAAAACCAAAAAGAAGAGATGTGACTCAAAGTGGTAGAACAGTAGAGCCTTGAGTGAAAAAGCCAAGTGAGAGTGTGAGGTCCTGAGTTCCAGTCACACACACACATATGCATAGCACAAGGGGCGCGCGCGCGCGCGCGTGCACACACACACACACACAAATAACTTTCAATTAAGGAAAGCTAATGATACATTGCAGAGTAACAGAATGCTTCAAGTGGAAAACTCAATAGGGAAGTTTCCTTAAATAAAAAAGAAAACAGAGTAAAATACTAAAATTTGATCCAAGTAAATTTATGTTTCCCCAAGAGAATGAGAACTTGGCTGTTCAGATGAAACTGCATCAGTTACCAGACCACCACATGCAGTACTTTACAAGGGCCTTAACCAACTTTGGGTCGATTAAAATATGAAAGAGAAATGATCACTTCTGATCATTTTACAATATGTGAGAAGAATAAATTAGTTAAGTACATTTTTTGAGAAAGGATCCCTCTATGTCCTCAGGCTGTCCTTGAACTCCCAGACTCAAACTACCTACTTGGCTCACCTTCTCAAGTATCATTTGAAGCTTATTTAAATTAAACAATCTAATCAAAGTTTGAACTGTAACTAACACTCATGTATGATGTCCAACTTTTCCTCTTAAGTGGTAATTTTAGGCTATTACATCCTGAACAGGATGTAGTAATCAGTTGTATAATACCTGTTAAGTAAGTTTGAACAGGTAGTGTAAGGTAAGCAAATTTTAAATTTCAAACCCTTATGAAAGAATTCCAAATTTGAAAAATCGACTCATACCTATTATTATAATAATAAACATAGTAATATCTGTTCAGCCAAGAAAGTCATGAGCGACAATATCTATAAAGTAAAATTTTATAGTTTCTTAGGACTGAAAACTAAATTTCACTTTGTATAATATAAAATAAATACGAAGACCTAAGGGAATAATTATGTTCAGTTTGGCTTTTCATACAGCTTTGAACCTGTCAGTGCAATGCTATGAACACCAAACTAACAAATAATGTTTCTCTTGCCTGTAATCTTTTACAACATGAGACAACATTTGTGAATTGTAACCCCTTTGGTTCAACTATTTAATGATAACATTTCTCTTAAAAGTGAAGAAGGGCTGGGTGCCAATGATTCATGCCTGTAATCCTAGACACTCAGTAGACTGAGATCTGAGGATCATGGTTCAAAGCCAGTCCAGGCAGAAAAGTGCCTATGAGATTCTTGTCTCCAGTTAACCACTCAAAACCCACAAGTGGCACTCAAATGGCTCAAGTGGTAGAGCGTTAACCTTGAGCACAAAGAGGCTCAAGGACAGTGCCCAGGCCCTAAATTCAAGCCCCAAAGCCACCACCACCAACAACAAATGTGAATAAAGTTGAACTAAAGATGCAGTAAAGTGGAAGAGAAATATTTGTACCCTATTACTAAGAAAGCTGAAAACTCTAGGTCTTGGTCACTCAGTAGATATGAAGAGGTCAGTAGATATGAAGAGTAGATATGGAAGGTGTCTAAAACAACTTCTAAGGTGAAATAATTTAAGAAACAATTTTCAGAAGTGATGGCCCTGAAAAGGGAGAACAGAAAAATGTGTGGGAGTTGACTCACTAAGAAGAGTCAGGAACTAGAGTGAGGAACAGCTAGAAGGATAGGAGGGCTCAGACTTATAGAAAACTCATGAAACCAGACTTTAATAAAACAGGCACTGATTTCAAATATAAAAATTTCTAGAACGATTATAAACCACAGCTTATACAATACAAAACCATGGAGAAAAAGAGAATTATGTTATTAAGAAGTTCTGTTGTTCTGTAATTTCATTTCTACAAAGTAAAGTAGAATACTTTTTAACTATATGAAAGAAATGCCAATAATTTGCTAAAGGCTTATTTTTTTAAAAGTGCATATTTACCTAATTATTATGTACTTACCAGCTTTATTACTGAGTTTATATAAAAAAGTTTGGCGAGGGTCAGAGTGATCTCGACATGTCAGTTGCAAAAGAGAACCTGATTTTTTCCATTTCTGCATAAACCAGAGACCTAGAAGGTTGTTTATAATGTTAGTATAAATGGCAATATATGCATACGACAGCTATTAGCATTGGTTTTCGTCTATAGTTTCACTTGACTTATAGGATCAGTTTTCTTATAATGTTTTCTAATAACAGCTGATACATTCAATTTCATATGTAAGTTACTTCTTTATATTATGAAGGACTCATTCCACTGGATCTTCACTTGAATAGAAGTCAAATTTCATTCATTCAAGACTAGAATATTCTTTTCCATGAACGCCGTTTCTGGAGTTCCATAGAGGGAAAGAAAGGGAAGTACACAAGGAAAATGCTCTTTAACTGATCAAATTTGACACCCTAACCCTATTGTTAGGTTCTACTTCGTGTGATATAAGGTTCTTATTTTCCTTGTGCTTTCTCTTAGTGGCACTGGGGTTTGACTTCAGGGTCTTCTCTGGTGTGATGCTGCTGAGCCAAGCCTCTCACTGTTACGTTATTTTGAGCACAGGGCCTTGCTTTCTACCAGGATGCAAGACAGAGCCATGATCTACCTACTTTTATGCCTCCCGTGACTGGGATCACAGGCACATGCTGCCATGCTACCTTGCCTCCATACAGATGGAGTCTCACAGACTTTTCTATCCTATTTGACCTGGTGCCCTTCCAGTCTCAGCCCCCATGTGGCTTGGGATGACAGGTATGTACAACTGTGATATGGATTAAGAAGGGGGTCTCACAGACTTTTCTGCCTTGGTTGACATTAACTTTTAATCCTCCTGTCCTCAGCTTCCCAAGTAGCTAAGATTACAGGCATGTAAGATTACCAGCACCCACTTGCAGCTTTTTTTTTTTTTTTTTAAAGGTCTTGCTATGTAGCAAAAGATGGCCTTATACTTGAGATCTTCTGTGCTGGGATAATAAACATGTACCACAGTTCCTTTTATTTTCTCTGGCTGTGCTGTGAAATTACCAATATAATTAATATAAGACAGGGGGAAAAATAGGAAGTGGGAGCTGTCCCTGTGCCTCTCCACAGCACTACTTTTGGCTTTTTCTGAGTAGTTTATTGGAGATAAGAGTCTCATGAACTTTCCTGTCTGGGCAGGCTTTGAACTGCTATCCTCAGATCTCAGCCTCCTGAGTAGCAAGGATTTCAGGATTGAGCCACCAGCGTCTGGCATGCATTAATTTCATACAAATTATTTAATCATTTAATGCCACCATCCAAAATCGAAGTATCTTATAACTTTAAAATATTTTATTTATATGTTCAGCTAGTACATGGGCCAAAAGGAACAAAATATTCTTGTGATTTTTGACAGACACCATCTCATTGACTATTGACTATTCAATATCTGAAATGACTTTTGTGAACTTATTTCATGTATATAGCAAAATAGACAACTGGTTACATCTTCTGTTTCATGAAATTTCAAGTATGGGACAAATGTAGTGTATACTAAACATTAGAAAATACTAAATTTGTATTGAACTTTCTGCCTACTTCATATTTTTTTAAAACACAAATAATAAAACTTTTTACCTGTATTAACTAGAGCACTGCTGTTGTAGAGGGTACCAAGATGAGGTCCAGAAAGAGAGAGAAAAGTATGAAGTTTGCTGAGGTAATATTTAAACCTTGGCCTTGTAAGCACTGAACGAATGATTAAATTGCCCAATGAATGTCCAATAAAGCTTTAAGAGAAAAGAAAAAAGACATTTCTCCCATAGTATTCATTTTTAAAACAAAAATACGCTCTCTACAAAAGATTCTTACTATTATTACTTAAATATATAGAAATAACATCAGAAAATAGTTACCTATAATTAGCAACTATGTAGAAATACATTATAAAAATAGTAGTATAATGATTACATTATATGTCTCCTAAAAAACCACACATAAATCATATTAAAGTCATTTCAAATAAAACACCAAAATTGTACTTATAATGGCAACTTAGGAAAAACTGCAAACCTATTTGTACTACTGTCTAGACTATACCTTGAAAGCAGATAATTTGATAAGAATAAAATTTTAAAAAATTAATTGACATAATTTTTATTATCAATGGGATAGTGTGACTATTGAAAATGTGTACAATGTATAATGAGCAAATTATAGTAATTAGTATTTCCATTTCCTCAAAAAACCACTTCTATCTGTTGTCAACTTTTGAACTCTTCTAGCTATTTTATACATTAAACTGGACATCTTTTGAGTAGCAGTATTTACAAGGCACAAGCAACATATATGAAACCACTAAACTACTTTCTGACTCCAAAGACTTGCTTTTTTTTTTGTAATTTATTTATTAATTAAACAAAAATTTTCTGACAAGGTGTTATGCAAAAAGGGTACAGTTACATAGTAGGGCACTGTGTACATTTCTTGTGATATCTTACACCCTGTTTTTCTTTCCCTTCCCTAGGTCAGGTAGACATATAGACAATACACAATGTACCAAGAATATATACAGTAGCCACGTGGCCTACGCCCAAGAAAATTCGCCTAGGACTTTAAATGTAATGTCGACATTAGACAATATGTCTACAGTAGCAAAGACTTGCTTTTTCTGAACATTTTCAAATATATGAAATCATAAAATACAGCCATTTTAAAGGTTTTTCTTTTAATTAGAATTTTAGTTTTACTTTTAAGATTAGGACAATAAGAAATTCATAGAAATATAACATTCATGAAATTAAGGGGAATATACAAACTGATTATTACATAAATTACCTTATTTTTGAGACTGTTAGGCTATATATCTGAATATATTGTATTATTTCATCCAAAAGACGATCAGTCATGCTCTCAAAATCAGCAAAAGTATCATTCTAAACAAAATAAAAAACAGACACATTACATACTAACATATATTACATATTAACAGGTATATTACATACTAAAATATGTGGTCACATTTGAGAAACTATGTGAACATAAGCTAGAGTTGTTGTTATTGTATTGTTTTCTTCCTTTGAGACGGAGTCTCCATGTAGTCCAGACTGACCTGGAACTCATGATTCTCCAGCCTCTACCTCCCAAGTTTTAATTTAGGTTTTGCCAGTAGTGGGTAAGCCCAACTTTTTTTTCAAAGTTACATTAAAATGAATAAATAGTAAGTTTCTAGAGAAACAAGTTCAGTATTCTTAACACTTGACTCATTTACTAATTTGTTTAGTGAACTACTAGTATTAAAACAAAGCTATCTTAATGACTTAATGAGACAGAATATGAAAGTGTGGAAATGTTTCATATATGAAGACAAGAACTCAAGTGAACTGGAAAATATTCTTTGGATAAACATATTAAATTTCATAGAAAACAGAAAAAATATTATTGGGTTTTTTTTTGTGTGTGTTTGTGTGCTATAATTGAACTCAAGGCCTTGCATTGACTTGGCTGGAGATCTATAGCTTGAGGTATTCCTCCAGCCCTGCTTTGGTTGCTAGTTAATTGGAAACTCAGTCTCGTGGACTTTTCCATCTGCACTGGCTTCAAACAATAATATTCTGGATCTTGACCTCCTGAGTGGCTAGGATTATAGGTACTCAGCTCAGAAAAAGTATTTTGACCAGATAGTTTATTAAATCACATTTAAATGTTACCGTATGATGTTAAATTCCTTAAAAAGAATATTTAAACTACCCTGAATACTTCCTACCAAGACACCATCCAAGACATCAAAACATTATAATCTTGTATTAATTTATCTTCTATGTGAATTTTGCCCAATTAGACATTGTGCCTTATTTTACTAAGTTTTGTTAAAAATCCAGCCCTATGTTCTCAATGAAAAAGAATTTACTCTTAAAGGGGCTGGGGATATGGCCTAGTGGCAAGAGTGCTTGCCTCATATACATGAAACTCTGGGTTCGATTCCCCAGCACCACATATATAGAAAACAGCCAGAAGTGGCGCTGTGGCTCAAGTGGTAGAGTGTTAGCCTTGAGCAAAAAGAAGCCAGGGACAGTACTCAGGCCCTGAGTCCAAGGCCCAGGACTGGCAAAAAATAAAAAATAAAAAAGAATTTACTCTTTAAAAAAAATCTAAAAGAGGGCTGGGGATATAGCCTAGTGGCAAGAGTGCCTGCCTCGGATACACGAGGCCCTAGGTTCGATTCCCCAGCACCACATATACAGAAAACGGCCAGAAGCGGCGCTGTGGCTCAAGTGGCAGAGTGCTAGCCTTGAGCGGGAAGAAGCCAGGGACAGTGCTCAGGCCCTGAGTCCAAGGCCCAGGACTGGCCAAAAAAAAAATCTAAAAGAAATAGAAAAACAGAAAAAGTATTTCTACTGCCATAGGCATACTGAAGCATATTTCTATCTAATATTTAAGGTGAAACAGATACAAAAATGCTTGCTTCTACCAAAAAGACTGTCATACTGTACCTGATTTCTCTCAGACATAAGAAAATCAATTCTTCCTCCAGGTAGTCCAAGTTCAATATACGTTTTTACCAGTCGGAGATCTGCACTGTTACCTAGGAGGAAACATGATGTTTAAAGACTAAGGTACCAGGGCTGGGGATATAGCCTAGTGGCAAGAGTGCCTGCCTCGGATACACGAGGCCCTAGGTTCGATTCCCCAGCACCACATATACAGAAAACGGCCAGAAGCGGCGCTGTGGCTCAAGTGGCAGAGTGCTAGCCTTGAGCGGGAAGAAGCCAGGGACAGTGCTCAGGCCCTGAGTCCAAGGCCCAGGACTGGCAAAAAAAAAAAGACTAAGGTACCAAGTGGATTTCTCAAGGCATCCCCTAAGTTAGATAAATGACTTTTAGTTTTCCTTTGTCCAAAGCCAAGAATTTACTCTCAGAAGAAATAAGCTATACAATGAACTATACAACTTGTGGAGGGGGACAAAAAGGGGGAAAAAAATAGAAGAAAACAAGGGAAGAGTTGACACTGTTCAAAAAGAAATGTCCTGGGCTGGGGATATAGCCTAGTGGCAAGAGTGCCTGCCTCGGATACACGAGGCCCTAGGTTCGATTCCCTAGCACCACATATACAGAAAACGGCCAGAAGCGGCACTGTGGCTCAAGTGGCAGAGTGCTAGCCTTGAGCGGGAAGAAGCCAGGGACAGTGCTCAGGCCCTGAGTCCAAGGCCCAGGACTGGCCAAAAAAAAAAAAAAAAAAAAAAAAAAAAAGAAATGTCCTCATTACTTGACATATGTAACTGTACCTTCTCTGTATATCACCTTTACAAAAAATTAAAGGCTTTTATAAAAGATGGACTGAGGCTTCTCTACACTCATTCTAAGATTAAATGGGATCAGTTATTTAAGGGAAGATAAGGCAGGGCAGAAAAGACAAGACAGGGAACATGATATTTTAACGAACATCAAAAAAAAGATTCAAAAGTTACAACTAGGAAGTAAACAGAAAAAACAGGTAAGCTCCCATCCCTTCCATTTTTCCTTTTATTAAAAAAATAAAGATTAAGCTATAAAATTAGGAGAAATAGGAGGAACCACCTAAGTGTGCCTTCTCCAATGACCCCAGGAAGGAAGGGACCATCTCAATCTTCCTCCTTTGAAATGGTAAAAATCTGGAAAGTATTCATAAATTGGTAAAGACAGAAAGAAAGGCAAAAGGAAGTTCTAAAGGTTACCTATGTTTGTGATGAGCTTCTCTCATCTGCCCCACTTAGAACCATAGTCTAAGGATTGGGAGCTGAGTGTATATTAGCAGCTCAGAAACTATGAAAACTAAGGGGAAGAAAAGGTATAAAAACTACAGGTAACCTGCCAAACTCAAAAGAAACATAGGCTACATGGTTTCCCTCATTTGTAATTACTGTATGTTATTTTAAAAGTTCCTTATAATTACTTATCTTTTACATTATGGGAATTGAATTCTGCTGTAGCAACCATAATATATTGATGTACTTACTAGTTTCATAAGTATACTTATGTCAGAATGGTCTACTGTTCTTTTTTTTGGGGGGGGGGTAGCATGATAGCATAATGAAACTTGGTTATCACTAGGTTAGTAACTTTAAGGATGAGGTGGATTCCATCATTTTCTTCTTCTTCTGGTTTAATTTATGCAACATAGGGATAGTCTATTTACTAAAAAATGCAAAGAACCTTCAAGTCTTCTTGCTGAGATAATTATTCAACTTTATTATTTGGGGACAAGGAGGAAAGGTAAGTATTGAAGTACATTTTTTTCTGAAATATTTTTTGTTAGGTAAAATTAATATTTTTTTTGAGAATTCAATACCAAAGATCTTTGCTTAGTATTCCCCCCCCCCCCACCTCACCCCATTTGGTGCTGGTCTGAGGGCTTGAATTCAGGACCAGGGCACTGAAGCTTTTGTGCTCAAGATTAGTGCTCTACCATTTGATCACAGCTCCAGTTTTTTGGTGGTTAACTGGAGATAAGAGTATCATGGACTTTCCTGTGTGGGCTGGCTTTGAACTGTGATCCTCAGATCTCAGCCTCCTTAGTAGCTAGGATTACTGATGCCATAAGCTGTCAGTGTCTAGCTGTTTAGTATTTTTTTAGCCCATAAAATCTAGTTTGTTGTCACAGAATCACATTACAATGCAGTTTTTACTATGTATTTACATTACATTATAATAAATACCCTCCAAGGGTAGACACTTTTATCCTCTCTGAATAGTTTCTGCATCTAGAATAAAAATGCTGAGTAACCAAAGAAGCTGTCATAAGGCCATAACACAAATTTTCCAAGTTTTTAGATTTTAATGTACAAATTAATTTCCAACCTAATTCTTAGCTATATTCTGGCCCATGTGGTTTAAGAAGCAAACTGTAAAAGAATTAGAAAGACAATCTGAGGGAGACAAAATAACTGTTATAAGGCGACAACTAACAAGACTAAGAAGCCAGACAAGTAAAAATCAACAAAACTGTTGACAAATGATCATCAGTTTCAAGGTAATTTTATGTTAAAATAAAATCTAGTATCATACTTAGTAAAATTAAGCATTTTTCTGCTTCGGAAGGTATTTAAAATCCAATTGATTTAAGCAACTGAATATATTTTAAAGTGAAACACTGAAGAAAAGAAAGATCTATGAGAAAATAATATGGTGAGTTGCTATTGGTTAACTTGATATCCCATACCATCTAAACCATGCACACAGACAATGAGATGCACTCCATCTTCAGAACCATCTCCTTCCTCCATGCTAAAATACGGTATTGATGAAGCCAACAGGGGGGCATCACTGTACATGAACCCAGGGAGTTTAAGTTGCTTCAATTCTTCTTTTGCCTGAAGGAAGCTGAAAAAAATATTATAAAATATATTTTAACAAAAGATTATAACATTTTTTTATTTTAGAACCAAAGAAACAATCACCTAAAATTTGTAGAACTGTAGAAGGGGAAACCCAGCAATTCTGTGTGTGTGTATGTTGTGTGTGTGTGCGTGCGTGTGCGCACATGTGCGCTCAAGTGAGTAGGGATAATAGTCAGGACCTCAAACAGCATGTTAGGCAAGTGCCCTACCAAAAGCACTTTTTTGTTTTTGTTTTTCAGATAGGTCTCAATTTATTTAGTGATCAAACTTGTAATCCTCCTGTCTCTACCACACAAGTAGCAATACTTAGTTGTAGCAAACAAAAATATGTGGGCTCATCTTAATAATATACACTAGACCACTGAATCTTCTCATGAAGATTCAGAGACCCTAAGAGAGGTATCCAATATGTGGTACAGTTAATTTTAGGTTCTAGAAACTTTGTATGTAAATCAGAATAATTTATGTACTTTAAAAATCTACTGTATACAGGTCCAGACTTCTAAATGCAGATTTTGTAAACTGGTCTGGGTGGGAAGCTGTAAGGTGCACTGAGAATCAGTATATGCAAGTACATCTGTATCATCCCCGATTTTTCCAGATTTTCACTGGTTCATGAAATCAATTCTGGAAATGACTGACAACTGAGGCAATCAGGGCTCAGTAGGTTTAAGAAGTTTCTACCTCCTTATTACTTATGTAACACTGTCTCTATTTCCTAGCTGTAAACATGATACACAGCTTTTGTCTACAAGTTAATGGGTAGAAAACAGAGTATTAGCTCCAATTATTATGTTGTTTTAACATAAAATAACCAATGCAAAATTTTTATCAGGAATGTCTAGCATACAGAAAAGACCATTTGGAAACTATGAGTATTCCTATATTGTGTCTAGTTACCCATGTATGATAATCAAAGGAGAAAACATTAGTTAAGACGTTACAAATTTATTTAATAGAATAGACTGTTGAGCTCCATTACTTACGCTTGTATTTGAGGTTTTGGTGAATTTTCATACCAAGAAATTGAAGATGTGAAGTTGTAAGGAATGCTGCATGGCTGCTTTGTAATGGCATCAAATTTACTTTTCGAAGAATATTTAAAACTACAAGGAGACTCTCGTGGTGCAGATGGAAAAGATAAACACCCAGAAGTACAAACAGTAGGCATATTCATCCCATCCCTTGGATAATCACTGTTAACTTTTTCAGATTTTCTAAGTCCTTCTTCAGCTTCAGCATCTCTGCTTATATAGTGAGCATTTCCTGTTCCATCCAAAGCTGGATAATGTGTTTCTTCATAATACCCATTTTGAACCATTTCTTGATCCTGTTCTTCCTCCTCATCCTCTTGGCCCTGTTCCTGCTGAAGATTACTATTTCCTTTTCCACAGGTTTCCTTCTGAGAACTATCGGAATTGCAGAAGCCAACAGCACATGCATCAGAAATACAAGTACTTCTCTGAGAGCCAAAATAATTTTCCACAAGCCCTTGCTTTACTACATCATCACTGGCTGAAAAAGGCTCACTCACACTCATATGAGCTTCACTTTCAACAGTTTGGGCTTCTGAATAAATTCGTTGGAGATCTAATGGATCATTACTTTTTCTTTCCACAGTCCTACCATCACTAACTTCTCCACTAGTAGAAATGGAACCTGAAACAACACAAGCAGTGCCCAACGAAATCAGCTTTGAACTTAATGCAATTGCTGTTTCTGCAGAGTTACTACGTTTATCAGGAGTCTGGGACTCTTTATAAAGAGTGTCCAAGTTAGGTTTGGAGTTGCAACTACTTTTTACAACACTGGAACTGTCTTTATCTGGAAAAACAAGTTGGAAAGGGTCTTTAGTGCTTGAACTTGAGGAATGTATCGAAGTTTCACTGTCCAAATGCCCTGAAAATGCAACACATTGCTGTTGCGAAATAATACTTGACTTTTTAGTATCACCAGATTTTGGTAAATCAATTGTTCCTAGACTTAGTACAGTTTTGCTATCTACTAGATGGCATTCAGGTACAACAGATTTCTTAGGTTTTTCATCAGGTGACAGTTCATCATCAGAAGGTAGAGAATTTATAGATGTCAACGATGATTGTATCTCACTAAAAGCACTTGTACTCTCAGTGCAGTGACTTCCTAATGAAAATTTTACATTATAATCAGGTTTCACCAAGAGCTGAGGAAATAATCTTTCATTGAAAAGACCTTGCCCTTGTGCAGTTTCCATGACTATCTCAGGGTTTGGATGGGTTGCAAAAGAACTTGGTTCACTTTCAACACCTGAATCTGAAAATCTAGAAGAGGCATAAGTGGTATTAATATCTGGTAATTTAATTGTATCTCCACTTACTGAAACATGATATTCTTTTGTAGAAAAAGCAGGTGGATTACTTCTAAATTTAGCTAATGATTCTCCAACAGAATGGTACTTTGCTTCCTGCAAAGCTTCCTTTTCAACTGTTACTTCTATGTATTTCGATTTATCATTAGGTTCTAAGGATTCAAAGTTGGGTAGTAAATTCTCCAGAAACAGTTCTTCTTGTCGCTCTGTCCAAGGTCCTATTTTAACTGTTACTTTCTCCTCACTGAAAGGATATTTACTACTGGGCTTCCCTTCAAGAGTTCTAGCTTCTGAAGGTGGGGCTGTTTGACGACCATGGCAATCATCTGATGAGCTTCTGGATGCCAGATTTTGTTCCATGGGTGCAGTTTCACTATCATCCTGGCAGAAAGCAAGTTTACCTGAAATGGACAAATTTGCACAAAGATTTAGGCTGCCAGAGTTCAAAGCATTGAACTGGTCTGCTTGCATGTTTTCAGTATCTGGAGACTTTTGTTCAATTCTTTCTGTATTAGTTGGCAAATAACTAGTTTCCTTTTGGCTTGTCTGTCTGGCGTAGGTCTTTGGGTTAAAATTATATCCACATATTGTGGGATCCAGACCTTCCTTCTCACTATGTGAAAGGTTGCCGTCACAGCATTTGTTTAGATCATTTGATGGTGTACTTTTCAAACATTTGTAGCCTACCAAAACCACAGAATCCTTAGAGTTCTGTTTTATTAATTTTTTTGTGCTTTCTGGTTTCATGGTTTTTATGAGCTTAGTGACCTTAGCCTTGGACTTATTTGATTCTTCATTCTTTGCTTTTAGAGATTTTGTTAGTGGATTTTCACCTTCTGTATACCAAACACTGGAGGCAACAGCCGTTCTGACCTTCAACTCTGGGCTAGAAAGTCCTGCTACAGAGCTTTCTTCAGTCTCATGTTTATCCATTTTACTGGACTCTGATCTCTGAAGATTCTGGATTCCCATCCAGGGTGCATCTAAGTCTTTTATCCAAAGAAAGAAAGATTCATGTTTACAACAAGTATGAGAACTCATATGATTAGAACTAGTTTGTCTAACTATAACTTTCTAGTATCCTCGAAAATACATAAAACTGCAGGAAAATTTTTTTTTTTTTTGTTTCATTGTAGGGAATGGTTTTATGTATATTTGAAAGAATACACTGAAAATGATATATGTGGCTTATATATTTTATTTAGGTTATACTTACCTTCAACAACTGAATCTAAATACCTATCTTCAAAGATTATAGGTAATGAATTGAGATCTCCATCTAATTCACTACATTCAATAGGTAGGGGTGGAAGAGAACTGCAGAAGGAAGTGGTTTTGATAGCGGTGCACATCTGTAGATGACTCTGAGCACTGAAAAATATTTCTTAAGTCAGACTGTAATAAAAAAAAATTATACCCAACTCCACTTTACAATCTACCCTGTTCTCTTCCCCCACCATTCCTATTCTTTTGTTTTATAATATAACCCCCTTATGAAAGAGCTTCTTGGACAGAGATAAGACCGTGTTAAATGAAAATTATGGTTTGGTGACAGTAAGCTGACTTATCAATTTATAGTCTGTTGACAAATTATTTCTATCATATTCTTCTATGATTTCACTTGTTATTTCAAGGTACCTATGATTGGGCTTCACAATTTGCTGTGAATAGTATGTAGAAAGGTACCAGAAGCTTGATGCCTACTGATTATTTGTTGAGAACACTAGGAAAAAGTGGGCTCCATTGTGGTTGCTTTACCTAACACAAAGTAGCTATTTTTACAAAAGGTATATGACTTTCTAACACAAAACTTGACTGTTTTTTTTTTTTTTTGACATGACACTATATGGGAAATTTCAAACAAAATAGAATACAAATTTTCAGGGACACATCATCACTGAGGATAATGAACATTTGCCACTCTTGTTTCAGTATACCCTAATATTTACTACCTATCCACACATTCTGTCACTGCTTATGGTAGTTTCAGGAGACAGTTTATTAGAGATAGTTTATTAGAACTGAAATATATAACTCTTAGCTGTATGATTCTGACAAATAAAAATACAGCATTTCCACCCACTCAAGAGAGTTCCCTCATGTCTTTCTCAATTTCTTGGCACAAATCAACTGGAAAAGGGCCACTGTTTTGATTTTTTCACCTTATTTTGCTTGTTCCATATGGTCAACATATACAAAATTATACCGTATTCATTCTTTTATGTCTACCTTCTTTTACTCAGTATAATGTCCTCAAACTATTCCTTAAAGCCAAACAAGATCAGACATAAATATACTCAGGATGAAAAGATGAAAGGACAATTTTCCTGGACACTGTAACTATAAATCAGTCATACAACAGAAGGAAATGTCAGTCAGGCTACCTATGGAAATCTGTAATAAAAATGATGCATGTAAGAGATTATGACCTGTGAAAATAAAGACAGAACAAAATGGCCAAATGGAAAGCTGGGATAAAAACTGAATGGGACAGTTGAGGTTACAGTATATTTGATATAAGAGGAGACAGGCAAAATACATTGGGTTACTTATGTAAAGTATGAGGCTTTCATGAAGTAATTAATTCATAAGATTAAACCCAAAACAATTAATGAACATATTTCTAAATTTCTTTTATTTTTAAATACTGTATAAATAAATTCTGGTATAAATCTTATGCAAAAAGAAATGTCATCTTAATTTACGCTACTCACTGAAGTTCCTGGAATGCAATAGCAGCTTCTCTAGGATGTTCAAAGCAAAAGAAAGCCTCAGAAAATCTGCGAACCTAAAAATTCCCAAATGGCATTATTAATAACATGGAACATTCAAGTCAAGCTGGCTTATAATAGTGAGGAAAGAAGCATATATGTATGTTAAAAAAATTTTTTTTTCTGGTCCTGGGGCTTGGACCATGGAAGGACTACTACTTGGCTTTTTGGTGGCTAAATGGAGGAAAGAGTCTCACAAACTGTCTTGTTGGTCTGGCTTTGAACCATCATTTTAACACCTCAGTCTCCCAAGTAGCTAGGACAAAAATGTTTACAGAAGAATATTCATAGTATCTTCACTCAGGATAACCAAATAAGGACAAACAAATCATCAAGGGGCAAATAAATTCTGAAATACCACACAATAGACTACTACTCAGAAATAAAAACAATTGACTTCTATAACAAAGCAAGATGAACTAACTTCAAAAGATCATAGAGTGAAAAAAATAAGTTTTATTTATGTGGGTTTTAAAAATAGATAAAGTTAAAACTATGGTCATAGAAATCACTATAGTGACTACTTATGGAGTGAGGAAATTGTACAAGGTCATTTTCTAAAGTAACAAATTTCCTATATAGTGGTTGGTTATCAAAATGGTACCAATGACAGACTCTTGTATCAGTTAGCAAAATTTAATTTTTCTGTTTCTGTCCTAAATCTGGGTACCATCAATACTTTACAAGTCTAAAATATGTATTGAAATCAGGCATGCGAGTGTGCTGTAACAGAAATATACAAAATAAATTCAGGTTGAAAAGATTGTTTTTTCTCGCATTGCAAGGTAACTGTATTAGTAGTAGTTTTAAGCACAATAATACCTACAAAGAAATAAAAATTAATCATACCCTTTACAAATTTGACTGCAAAAATAACTACTGAATGTATCTGTACCTTTACTGGATCCTTCCTATTGGGAGGGAGGGGATAAATGCTTCCCTCCTATCCTGCTATCTTATGTACTGCCGGGCATTATCAAGAAAGTCAAAAGAAAGCCAGACCCCAATGGCTAATGCTAATGTCTGTGTTCCTAGCTACACAGGAGGCTGACATCTGAGGATAGTGGTTTGAAGCCAGCTCAAGGCAGACAAGTCTGAGACACCCTTATTTCCAATTAACCACTAAAAATCCAGAAGTGAAGCTGTGGCCCAGTGGTAGAACACCAAGTATGAGCAAAAAAGCCAAGCGACAGCAACCAGGCCCTAAGTTCAAGCCCCATTATCAGCACATAAAATAAGATAATAAGTAAAAAATTAAAAACAATATACAGAAGAAAAAGTATTTGTAAGTCATATAAATAAGGGCTTAATTTCCAGAATATATAAAGATATTCTAAAACTCAATGACTAAAAGACAAAGAACAGAATTAAGTGAGAAAACTTGAATATATTTATAGAAGGACTTGAATGTATTACATACATTTCTCCAAAGAAGAGATATAAGTGCCCAATAAGTACTTAAAGGGTATTCAAAATCAAGTCATTGGTGGAAATGTAAGCCCAAACCATAATTTAATACAATCACCTGCTTGTTAAGTTGACCACTTAAAAAAGTGAAGAAAATAACAAGTTTTGGCAACGATGTGGAGAAATTAGAACACTTTTTTCCATAGCCTTTGGGAATGTAAAATGGCACCCACGCTGTGGAAAATAGTTTGGAGGTTCCTCAAGATGTTAAGCAGTTAAGCAGTTATATGGCCTAGTAATTCTATTCCTATGTATATAACCCAAATAAATGGAAAAGGTATGTAAGCAAATAGTTTCAAATAAAGTTTTACAGTAACACTTTCAAGTACGAAAACAACCCATATTATTTTGTAAAGACTTCTTTCTCTATAAAAGGCTTCTTTCTGTAAGACTTTAGGCCTGGGGCTCAAAAGGTAGACTAGTATCTGACTAACATGTGAAAGGCCCTGTGGTCAAGCCCTAGTACTGTAAACCAAACAAACAAACAACAATAACAACAACAAAAAACACTGAGATCCCAGGCACAAGTTATAATTAACATTAAATACATTATAATCCTTCAAGGGATATCTTTGGAAACACTAGAAATAAAAATTAGTAAAATTCCTGGGGAGAAATAAAACTACAGTGAAAACATGTTTGCTTCTAAGACATGTGAGAGATACTTCTCCATAGTTCTATTGCATTTCTCCATCTTTTTTTGTTACTTTATATTAATTGTACAAAGAGGTTTTGTTGGGTTATTTCCATATATGAAAATAATGTATTGTAATCAAATTCACCCAGCACTGACATTCTTTGTTACAGGCTAGCTTTTCTAGGATATTTATATTGGGAAAAGTCTTGGAGACAGAGATAAAGGGAAGATTTTGCACATTTTTCGAAGATACAGACCTTCCTTAGAGAAAACAAACGTCTATCATTTATTACAGTATTTCTCCTTTAATCAACCTATATGTGGCATATTCAACATAAGTTAATCAGCCAAGAATCAGAAAACATGCACTTTTAGAATCTAAACAAACAATACCTTAAAACAATATTAAATTAACTTACTAAATCACAGATTTAATTTAATCCAAGTACAGATTTACATTTCTTCTTTTCAGTATAATTCTGTCTGTTTTCAAACCAGTAAGGAAAGATTTCATATCAATGGTTAATTTCTGTGACTGAGCTCAATTGTGCTGCTTCTGAATATATTCTTTAACTATCTATATAATTTTTTTTGGTTAAATCTATCCCTGCACAAACATAAATGACCTTTGGAATATTCTGGTTAGTGTAAGTTTAGATCTATATTCTAACAATACCAAGACATTTCCGTAACAAAGTTACTGTTGAACTGAAAAACAAAGCCAGATTGATATGCTACCATTCCTATGGCTTTAGTGATTCCCTACATGTAGGAAAGGGGAACTTATTATTCCTGTTTAAGTAATAGTATTTTCTAATACTTGAATTACCTTTTCTTAATTCTTAATTAAAAAGAGTAAGAAAATGGAAGCTCTAGATATAACGTTAGAGAATTTCTTCGGTATCTCATTCTTGTCTTGGTCTCTTGTGCCTCAAACCCCAGACCTTCTGCGGTGCTGAAATTTACCATTTTGCTTCTACTCTATTCTGGAAAGCTTCATCACCACAAGAGGTCATGTTATAAAGTTATCTTGAATATATGCTACCATTCTCTTTCCAGAGCTTCCATGAAGGTGGGACTAGATATTAATAGAATGATTTTTTAAATTAAAAATACAGTTCTAAAAAACATTGAAAAAAGTACTTTCCCACATTAAACATTTCTTGCTAATTGCTTTTACTTATATTGTATTCTAAAAGCAATTTTGACTTCAAAAAGATTTTTATGAGCCAGGCATTAGTGGCTCACCTCTGTAATCTCAGCTACCCAGGAAGCTAAGATTTGAGGATTAAGGTTGAAAGCCAGCCTGGGCAGAAAAGTCCATGAGACTCTAATCTCTAATTAACCACCAGATAAGTGGAAGTGGAGCTGTGGCTATCTTTGAGCAAAAGAGCTCAGAGACAGTGCCCAGGTCCTGAGTTCAAGCCCCATGACTGACCAAAAAGAGAAAGAAAAAAGAAAAAGATTTTTATTTGTGGCAACATATATGAGGAGTTGTCACTTGGAATTGGTAAATTACATAGTCCAAAGTCAAATCAGGACTACAACTTCTTTTTGCAAACAACTTTATTAATAAAGTCATGCTCACTTAATTTACAAGTTGTCCTTGGCTGCTTTCATTATACAAAACAAGGCTGAGTAGCTGTGACTAAGACACATGACGCCACCACCAAAAAAAAAACTACAAAATATTTATTGTGTGGCCCCTAACAGTTTGCTGACCCCTTCCTACAGAACAGATGCTTAGGCTGCTGATCACATACCCTGATAACTACTCTACAAGGAAGTAGTAGTCACCTCTCTAGAAGAGGACTAGAAAATTCAAGTACTGAGCTAATAATCCTCTACCTTCAAAAGAACCAGTGAGATGTTTTAATGCTTATCAGTGCCAATTTAACTTAATATGAAAGCTGGCTATATTGCTGATAATACTGATATTCCAACAATCATCACTATTCAAAATCTTGGTAATAAAAATGTCACTGAAAATAGGCTGGAAAATATCTATCCATTCACTATTAATCCATTCTAAACTGCTATCTAAGATGAAGCCAGAAATCAGTGAGTTTGATTCTGTGATTATACTACTTGATCCTCTATAGAATCTCTTCTTGGTCTTTTAGAGAGAACTGATTTTTAATAAAGGACTTCTAGGAAACAGCCCTAAGAAACCCCACAATATTCAACATGACAAGCCTGATTACTACAATGTAGAAGAAAAAGAAAAAAGAAAACAGAAAATAAAGCATACAGGAGAAGTAATAATTGCCAGGAACTGGTGGCTTAAGCCTATAGCTACCTAGGAGGCTGAGATCTGAGTCTCGGTTCTTAATTCCATAGTTCTAAGCCAGCATAGGCAGGAAAGTTCTCTTATCTAAGTTGTCTTAAGTGCTGGAGGGCCAGCCTTGAGCATAAAAGCTTAGGCAGCGAGCCCAGGCCCTGAGATTAAAGCCCCAGGACCAGTACAATAAATAAACAAATAAAAAGTAATAACACAGGTAGTTCTTGAAAAAAAAATCAGTAAAATAGCAAATTTCTGGTAAGAACAAAAGCACAAATTTATCAGTGATGAAACAGTGGAAAAAACTATAGATCTGGCAGATATTAAAAATATCTTTGAAGGGTATTATGAGCTATTTGATTATTTACAAAACATTTAGATTGAATGGGGGAAAAAACTCCTTAGAAAAATATAATTTTAACTTTTTTTTGGTGCCAGTCCTGGGGCTTGAACTCAGGTCCTAAGCAATGTCTCTGAGCTTATCTGCTCAAGGCTAATACTCCACCATTTGCTTCTTAGTGGAATCTCATGGAATTTCCTGCCTAGGCTGGCTTCCAACTGTGATCTTCAGATCTCAGCTTCCTGACTAGCTAGGATTACAGGCCTGAATCACTAGCACTTGGCATTTTAATCAAATCACTAGGGGGAAAAACCCATATTCAAACTGATAGATATCGATCATTTTTTTTAAAGTCAGATTCAAGGAAGACAAAGAAAATATAGAAAACAATCGCAGGTTAAATGAGCCAATAGAAACATTAAAACTGAAGTCATGCAAGCTCACAAACCCGATCTTGACAACAGGGAAAATTGTCTTAAAAAAAGAACACAATAAAAGGTTGAAGGCATGGCACAGATAATAGAATGCCAATCAATGAGCAAAAACATCAGATACCAAAAAGTCCCAGTTTGGGATCAAAACAACAACAAAAAGAAACACATAAGACAACTGATAAAATTTAAATATAGCCATATCCTATATATTAATATTTGATAAGTAAATGTTCATATGTCCACTTAGCACAAAATTCTATATATATTTAAATATCAAATTATCTAAACACAGTTACTATAATGGTAAGTGATTGACTTTGTTATTAGGAAATATATACTGAAATATTTAGAGATAAAAGGATATTATGTCTATCCAAATGGTTGGGGAAGAAAGTCTGCCTTTAGAGATATTTATCTATATACATATATCTATATCAATGTGCATCTACATAGAAAAAGAGAATAACAAAGCACATGTTCTAAATGGTAATTTTGGATTTTCATAAATACTATATTCAGTATTTGTACTAGTTTTGTAATTCTGTAAGTTTTTAACTACATTTTGACAATTCTTCAATTTGCTTTTCACATTCAAGTGTTTAGGCCACTTGGAGTAGAATATTTTTTTCCACATGGACAGTTAACTGCCATATCATTTATTGACAGCTCACCTTTTCCACAATCACAGGCATGTATTATACCAAAAAGGTATCTGTACATTTTTTTCTAAATCAAAATTCTACACTATGCCAGTCTGTCAAAAGATAACATACAGACAGTTTAAAAAAAAGTGTAACCAAAGACTATAATTTAAAATACATGGAGTTAATTTTTAAAAAGGCAATTGTACCTCATGATGTCTTTACTATATTCCTACAGCAAATGTGTATGTCTAGACCACTCTAACAAAGTTTACTTATGTATTCCTATGTAAGGTGAGGGAGAAAAGAGGTGAGGAAAGGAGAAAAGGGGAGGGTTGGGAAGATGGCCTAGTGGCAAGAGCACTTGCCTCATATACATGAAACCCTGGGTTCGATTCCCCAGCACCACATATATAGAAAATGGCCAGAAATGGCGCTGTGGTTCAAGTGGCAGAGTGCTAGCCTTGAGCAAAAAGAAGCCAGGGATAGTGCTCAGGCCCTGAGTCCAAGCCCCAGAACTAGCAAAAAAAAAAAAATGAGAAAAGAGGTGAGGAAAGGAGAAAAGGGGAGAGAAGCTGTATTTAAGTTTTGAGAGGAAGTTTAAGTTGCTGATTTCTATCCAAAATGAGGCCTGACTACAATTCCTGTTTTAAGCTCTGGGGATTATCCTTTATCATTGATTTTCATATATTATTCACCTTTATAGGTAGTATGTTTCACTAACAAGGGTTGTGACTAAGGTACCATATTTATAGCTATCGTATTATATTATTAACTTTGGAATTTAAGCAGGAATAATGATAAATCTCTCTTCTGATTAACCAACATAGTAAATAAAAATCAAGTTTTCTATTCTGAAGAAAAATGTAAAGATACATAATACTTATTAAAATGCTCTAGCATTTCTTTCCTTTAGCTTACCCTCAAGGTATGGTGTTCTTGTGCTAATAGTATTCTTAGTTCTTCATGTAGTGTTATAACTTCTAGAAATTGTCCCCATAAGGCCATCAGAAGTGAGCAAAGTTGTGCAAGATTCATATTGATAAGTTCTGCAAGTTCATCAGGATTTTCTATTTTCTGAAATGACAAGAAAAAAAGAACTTCAGTGCTTTCCAAGACTTCCTCCAGCTTATCAAATATAATTTTACTGACAATATTAATGTAAAGTCAAGTTTACTATTAAAAAACAAATAGATGTGTATGCACACTCAACTCCAGCAATTTTCTACAATTTTATTTATTTATTTGGTGGTCCTAGAGTATGAACTCAAGGCCTTGAGCATGCTAGACAAGCTCTTTACCACTTGAGCCATAACCCTATATCACACACACACACACACACACACACACACACACACACACACACCCCATACATCTTTTTTTTTTAAATAAGGGCTCACATCTATGCTTAAGTGGCCTGGACTAGAAACTTATTTGATTCCTGCATAGCTAGGCCGTTACCACCTTGCTAAACTTGCTAAGCTTTGTTTTGTGAACTTCTTTCCAAGGCTGGTTTTGACCATGATTCTCCTGATTTCTGACTCATTGATGAGCTGAGATTATAGGTATAATCCATTATAATTCTCTAGAAGATGATCAACTGCTATCACCAAAGTACTGAGAATTTTAAATACATTGTATGTAAGGCATGATCAAAGTTGTAGAAACTTTGTTTTGTTTTTTGCCAGTCTTGGGGCTTGAACTCAGGGCCTGAGCACTGTCCCTGGCTTCTTTTTGCTCAGGGCTAGCACTTTACCACTTGAGCCACAGTGCCACTTCCAGCTTTTTCTATATATGTGGTGCTGAGAATCGAACCCAGGGCTTCATGTATATGAGGCAAGGACTTTACCACTAGGCCATATTCCCAGCCCCAAGTTGTAGAAACTTTGAAACACAGAAAGATCATAGTAAGATTTTCCTCCCCAGTCAGCTAAATGAAGTACTTAAAGAGATCTTCAACTCCTCAGAAAGGACTGAAAAACTTTTGGAAATGCTTTTTCCCCTCATTTCTATGTTATCAGGTTCTACCTCAATTGTGGCCAATCCTTTTACAAAGTTATCAAGCACTTCTTTTTCTTTCTAGAGGGCATACATTTCAGAAAGATTAATTTGAGAAGCTCACAGATGAGACAAACAAAAGCTGTTAAAGAAAGCACTTTATCACTCCCCCGCCTTCTCATGGAAGAAACAGAGGGCAAGTCTCACACTCTACTGGCTGTTACAAAGGCAAGCAAATATCAACATGCATTTTGGAGGGGACAGTCCAACCCTCACAGTGAACATATTCCCCATAAACTTCTTCTTTCATTGCCTATGCTGAGCAATGATTGATCTGTGATACTACTTAGCAGTTTTTTAGACTTTGCTACAAAAAAGCAGACAGTATATATTTCTCGTTGTGGCTTCTTTCTCTTGCTATGCTTATTTGGAGACTCGTGTGTGTAGTGGCCTGCCTTGTAGCCCATGCCCGGTATTGTAGTGCATGCCCTTTGATGTAGCACAGAATTTCATTGTATATACTAGCAGGTTGCATATCCAATCCCCTGTGAGTGGATCTTTGGGTTCTTTCTACTATGGGATTATTATGAACAGTGCATAATGTATTCATGAATATTCACAATAAATGTTTGCATCAAGTGTTAAAAAAAAAGAAACCACTCTATTACGAGTGGTTAAGGAAAGTATGAAATTATCCCATTGATTTAATATGTTCATCTAAACTAGTGTAGAGGAATACATTATGTATGACATTGTATGACATGCAGAAGTTGCTAAAGTGTAACTCATTTTGTTGAATTGATAGAATAAGGATAGCTATTTACTTACTTAATTTTTAAATCATTTCTATTATCCTTAAATAGTTATATGAAGGGGTGTCAATTCAACAAGTCAATTTATGTGTACAATGCATCTTGATCAATGTTATGCCTTCCATCATCCAGAATAAGTATTTTTAAACAAAGATTAAGACCATAAATTAAATTTCTCTCTTTTGGGTGCAAGGACTAGGGCTTGAACCTACGGCCTTGTATTCTCAATTGGCTTTTTGGCTCAAGGCTGCTCCTGTACCACTGGAGGATATATGAACTTAAATATTTTAAAAACATGCACACACACACACACACACACACACACACACACACACACTCCCAAATGCTGAGTATCACAAATGATTTTTTCTTTTTAAGTTTAAAACTCTTTAGGTTTTTCCTCCTTCATCTCAATCAAGCTTCCATTTATCTCTCCACATGACACCCAAACTAAGAAAAAATATTAAAAAGTAAAGGGATTATGATTGCATAGTATTCACTTTTTCACTCTAGCTACCAGTACATAGGAGCAATTCAGTATATTGCAGAGTAAGGAATTACTAGCTTCAGTGAAGAAAAAGCACCCTAGAACTTTTAGGCAAACTCAGTAAAGAGTTATGAACTCCAGACTTCTGGAAAGGAAGCCAGTAAGAGTCGACATGTGAGAGAGAGGGATTTGTTAATATATGATAAATCTATAAATATGTTCTGTTCCAGGAAATGATTTTTAAAATTTAGTAAAGCCAAGTGCCTGTGACTCAACCTGTAACCCCAGCTACCCAGGAGCCTGAGATATAAGACTGAGATTTGAAGCTAGCACAGGCATTAAAGTCCATGACACTCTGAACTGCAATTAACTACCAAAAAGCTGGAAGTGGTGGTGTGGCTCCAATTGCGGAGCAAAAAAGTTTAGGAACAGAGACCAAGATCCTGAGATCAAGCTCCTAGCCTAGCATAAAAAAAAGTGTTAGAGACAGATTCCGGGATATGTCCTAGTCACTCAGGATGGCAGTTTGAAGCCAGCCCAGGTAGGAAAGTCTTTGAGACTCTTATCACCAAGAAACTAGCAAAAAAGCTGGAATTGGAATTGTGGCTCAAGTGGTAGAGTGGTAGTCTTAAGCAAAAAACTCATGGACAGCACCTAGATCTTGAATTCAGGCCCTGATACAGGCAAAAAAAAAAAAAAAGATGAGTGCACCTTTAAACTGATGTTTAATAGCTCTTTAGACGTCCTAATCATATATATTTTTTATCATATCAGCTGTCAAAAATGTACCCAAGATGCGGATGGGAAATTTTACGTCCTTCCATGCTTCTGGATTGTGAGAATTAACATTGTGAAAATGGCAATGTTGCCAAAGGCTGTATATACACAAATTCAATGCAATACCTATCAATATCTCAACTTCTTTCTTTAATGAAATAGAAGCAGCAATCCAAAAATTCATACGGAACAATAAAAGACCCTGAATAACAAAACACACCTTGGCAGGAAGAACAGTGCTGCAGGAATATCAATACAAAACTTCAAACTCTGTTACAAAATCAGTTACCAAAAACAGCTTGGTACTGGCACAAGAACAGGCCTGAGGACCAATGAAATAGAACTGAAGACCTAGAAACTAACTCGCAGACCTATGGCCACCTAATCTTAGACAAGGGAGCCAAAAACAATAGCATGGAAGGAAGATAGCCTCTTCAATAAATGCTGCAGGCAAAATTAGTTAAATACCTATAATAAAAATCTAGATCCTTATATATCACCCTGCACCAGAATCAATTCTAAATGGATCAAAGACCTTGAGGTAAGAACAGATACCCTGAAAATATTACAGAAAGGAATAGGAGAAACACTAGGGTTCCTTGGCACAGGTCAAAACTTTAATAACGACCCAGAACCACAACAAATCAAAAAAAGGTTGGACAAATGGGATTGCATCAAACTGCAGGCAAACTGCAGCCGTGCTTCTGCATGGCAAAGGACATACTTGCAAGATAAATACAAAGCCCACAGCTTGGGAGAAGATCTTTACTAGCCATACAACAGACAAAGGCCTCATATCTAAAATATACCCACAGCTCAAGAAATTAAATTCTCCCAAAATAAATCCCCAAAGAAACAACTATTAAAAAGTGGGCAAGAGATGTTGAGACTTTTCTCAAATGTCCACAAACAAGGCCATACTAAAGCTACCAGCACAACCATGTTCATTACAGCATTATTTACCATACTAAAATAGGGAACCAATCCAGATGTCCCCCAGGAAATGAATGGATTAGGAAAATGTGGTATATATACACCAAAGATTTCTATGCTTCCATCGGAAAGAATGACATTGCCACATTCATAAGGAAATGGAAAGACTTGGAAAAAATTATATTAAGTGAAGTAAGTCAGACCCAAAGAAAAGTAGGTTGCATGATTTCCCACATTGGTAAATACTAGAATATGTCTATGATATTCTTAACAGGGGATCTCAATAACTCAATTGCTTTGTGCATTGGATCATATATAAGGAAGCATATCAACATGAACTCCAATATATGGAAATAAGAGATTATTATGATGTCCTATATGTAGTTTTTTTTTCCTCTCTCTCCATTTTTGTTTTTCTTAGTTTTCCATATCTCCCGTCTAGTATATAAGATTATTTGGGGGCTGGGGATATAGCCTAGTGGCAAGAGTGCCTGCCTCGGATACACGAGGCCCTGGGTTCGATTCCCCAGCACCACATATACAGAAAACGGCCAGAAGCGGCGCTGTGGCTCAAGTGGCAGAGTGCTAGCCTTGAGCGGGAAGAAGCCAGGGACAGTGCTCAGGCCCGGAGTCCAAGGCCCAGGACTGGTCAAAAAAAAAAAAAAAAAAAAGATTATTTGATACATGGAAGGGAAAGGGAATCACAGAAACAACAAGACAAAGGATGAACCAATGTACCATTGATTGATACTTGACACTATAAAAACTTTACAACTTGGGGGGAGGGGAATAAGGATGGGTAAGTGGGAAATAATGAGGGTTGGAGTAACAATGATTAAAAACAAATGTTCTCATTACCTTACATATGTAACTGTACCCCCCCATGCATCACCTTTTCAATAAAACTAATACATTTCTGTATATTTTTTCAATTAATTTTGTTTTTCAGAATAAAAGCAGCACTTGATAAAGATTAATATTAGGATGTCACTCAGTGGTAGATAGTTTGACTAGCATATAGAAGCCACAGGATCAGTCTATAACAAGGCAAACAGCCTGGGTTAAGTAATCTATCAGCCTAGTTTTTTAATGGCTACATAATTTATAATAATGCCATTTATTATACTCATATTTGTGCACTGTGAATACTATTATAAACAGATTACTAAATAAAAACTTATATGCGAAAAATGTGCATTTGATAAATGATTTTGAAACAGACAGATGAATTGACCTAAATAACACTGTAGAGACTTCTATCACCAACACTGTATGGACACTTGGTTTCCCTATATCCTTAACCTGCAAGAGAAATTTTCAAATATCACACTAAAAAAAATAGCCAGCCAACTTCCACCTAGTAATCTTTGATTTAAATCTGCATTTCTCTACTTTACCAAAATAGGAAGAACTCCTATTTGTACACTGCCTCTGGGAATCCCTTTCCACAAATGTCATTCCGAAGATGATATGTGGGAGTTCCTTATACAATTTGAGTATCTGTTTTAGTAAAAGGGGAAAGATTTATATGATTTGAAGAGAAACCAGAGTACTGAGCATCTGTTTTAGATATTGCAAATATTCTCCTCCAATCTATTTCTTCCTTTCAACTTTCCATATTTTGTTTTAAAGAAGTTTCAAACTCAGCATCTTAGTTCATTTTTTCCTTTACAATTAGTTCTAAGAAGCCATTTCATATTCCAATATTGGACTGTTCATGGTCCTATTTTTTTTTTTTTTTTTGGCCAGTCCTGGGCCTTGGACTCAGGGCCTGAGCACTGTCCCTGGCTTCTTCCCGCTCAAGGCTAGCACTCTGCCACTTGAGCCACAGCGCCGCTTCTGGCCGTTTTTCTGTGTATGTGGTGCTGGGGAATCGAACCTAGGGCCTCGTGTATCCGAGGCAGGCACTCTTGCCACTAGGCTATATCCCCAGCCCCATGGTCCTATTTTTTAAAAATGTCATTAAGTAGTTGTACAAAGTGATTACAATTCCATGTCAGGTTATGATTACAATGCATCCTGATCAGTGTCACCTCTTCCATCATTCTCCTCCCATTTTTCTTCCTCCCATCACTACCCTCAAGTAATATGGTTCAACTTTTATATAATGCACATTGAATTATAATGACTGCATTTGCTTAACATTCTTCCCTTCTTGCATTTTGTAACATCTTTGGTTCATTTAGAATTGCTTCTGTAGTATGGTATAAAGAGCAATGTTTACCACCCCATTTATAAATCTAATAGTCTTAATATTTTGTCATATACTTACTTTTTCAAATACTGAAACAGATTTTACTCATATGAACTACACACATCTTAGTATTATTTTTAAATGACTACTGCTCTTTTGAACAACTAAATCAAGAACAGTGACTTATTTAAACTATGGTAAAACTCTAGGACAGCATATAAAATTACTTATAAATTCTGCATATGCAGTTTTTAAGGAAAAGGTAGATATCTGTTTCAAAGGAGACTAGTCTTGTGTAAATTTACAGCAAAACAGACACCAAAGTAAATATTTTTTTTTTACTTATGCCTCTGATTTGTTCCATTAAGGTAGCTGACCAAGAACAAATACTAAACTTAAGAAAGTAAAAAAATTTGTTTCCTGGTAAAAGGAAAAGAAAGGGAGAAAGGAAAGGGTGAAAGGGAGGGAGGGAACAAAAAAGATCTGTTCAATTTGATTGTAAGAATGAACTAGAAAAATGTAACCTGATGTTGAATTAAAATAATCCTTTTTACATACATTAAGCCATTTCACAAATCTGTCTATAAATCAATTTAATAAAAGAAAATGTACATTTTCATTAGCTGTCTTTATTAGTTCACTTATATGAAGACTATACTTTTACAAAAGATAAACTGACTTTATGCGGAGGCCAGATATATTTTAATCAGGTAAGTGGTGGTCAACCAATTTATTTTTGCAACTCCAGATAAGTCTGTTTTCTTAAGCAAATGCTTAGAATAGGAATCAGGAATCACTCAAATAATTTGATAATGTGCTTTAAAAAAAAAATTCCAAGTACCTTAACTTCTTCACATAGTTCAGTAAGTCGAGCTTCAACATCCATTTCCTCTGAAAGGAGTAGAGAGTAATTAGAGGAAGTATTTCAAAGTTAGACCTGAAAACTAGCTTTGAAATTATATATATAAATTCTCTTTAGGAAACTCACAAAATGGTATGAGGGATGAGGTAACAAACAGTACAAGTCATGTATCCAATGCCTAATGTATGAAACTGTAACCTCTCTGTACATCAGTTTGATAATAAAAATTTGAAAAAAAAAAAAAAGGAAGAGAAAAAAAAAAGCAAACACTTTCTCACTGTAGAGAGTCATTTTTTACAACAGGAAGAAAATGAAATAAAACGTGTGGTCCAATAAAAAAAAAAACTCACAAAATGGGCTGGGAATATGGCTCAGTGGCAAGAGTGCTTGCCTCATATACATGAAGCCCTAGGTTCGATTCCCCAGCAACACATATATAGAAAATGGCCAGCTGTGGCTCAAGTGGCAGAGTGCTAGACTTGTGCAAAAAGAAGCCATGGACAGTGCTCAGGCCCTGAGTCCAAGGCCCAGGACTGGCAAAAAAAAAAAGAAAAAGAAAACTCACAAAATCTAAATAGCTATGCTATTCTCAATAAAGTTGAAAGTAATATTTTTCCATTAATTAAATGCACATTAATGAGGTAAGTCAATTATGAAATTACTAGATATTCTGATAATTTAATGGTGTGCTTCAGTTTTCATAAGAGGTCAACACTGTCAATAAAATATTAACTGTATGTAAGTTAACTTGCAAAACTGCCTTAGGCAAGAAATGACAAAATATATGATCACCTTTCACTGTAGTTAATATTTTACAATATCTCATTTAATATTTACTGTTATATGTGTACACTCTGCTTTTTATAAAATTTATTCCTAAAAAGTTAAAGTAAAATTATTTATTATAACTAAACCTTTTTATTTTTGGCAGTTCTGTGGCTCAAACTTAGTGTCTCCAGCTCTTATTTGGGTTTCTTGTTCATTGTTGGTGCTCTACCACTTGAGCCACACCTCCAACCTGGCTTTTTCCCTAGTTAATAAGAGATAGAATCTTACTATTTTTTATTCCCTGAGTTTGCCTTGAAGAGGCTATAATTACAGGTCTAATCCACCAACACTCATCTTCAAAACATACTGATTTATATGGTGTATGCTATATCATCTAAAAAGAAATATATAATTTATAATTTAAATAGCAAAACCAAATACTAAAGGCATTTATTTCTGCAATGAATGAAAGTAGGTTTATAAATCACACTTCATTATCAATAACCCAATGTAAAGATAATTACTTTAAGGAAATTTAAGGCAATATCAGCTAGCTACTCAGTCCCACCAATATACATATTTTTGAAATGATGGTCTTTGGAGAAACTCAAAAGAATATGGAAAATGCTAAAGAGATCATTTTAATAATCATTTCCAGTTTGAAGAAAAAACTTCAATATTACAAATCAATTAAGAAATTAACCAAAAATTACCTATAAACTAAATTGTTTCTACAAGGTAAGTTTTGAAAAAAAAGTGGTAGGGATACATTAACAAATACACTTATGAAATTTAACAAAAATTTATTACTAATTAAAAGGGATTCTTTAATTAGCCTATTTGTAAACATACCTACTGTACAGGTGTCTTTCTGGGTTCTTGACTGTTTTCTTCTGAGAAGGCGCTCATATAGGACCTGCATGTTGGCCTTGGCTAGTTGTAAGGATTGTACACAGCACTAGTTACTATACTCTTCTGACAACAAAATTTACTAGAATTTTCCAACTTGTTAATATAGACTTAGTATTGCTCTAATAGAACAGTTAGTGAATTAATTTATCAGAATTACAAATGATGTACACTCAAGTTTATATTAGTTTGTTTTTTTCAAATTTAAATGTGTCACTCAAAAACTTATTTCAGGGGCTGGGAATATGGCCTAGTGGCAAGACTGCTTGCCTCCCATATGTGAAGCCCTGGGTTCAATCCCCCAGCACCACATATACAGAAAATGGCCAGAAGTGGCTCAAGTGGTAGAGTGGCTAGCCTTGAGCAAAAAGAAGCCAGGGTCAGTAATCAGGCACTGAGTCTAAACCCCAGGACTGGCAAAAAAAAAAAATTTTTTTTAAATTTATTTCAATTGTATCATGTTTAATTTTTCCTTCTCTCTTTCCTTTTCTTATAAAACTACATATTCAACCCAGGGCTTTTCCATAGTAGGCCAGTGCTGTACCGCTTGAGCCACACACCTTCAGCCCTATGATTTATTTTCATACACTTAAAATAATTTTGGGGCTGGCAGGAATCAAAGAGCTCAGCAAGGGTACTTCTCTGTTTTTGTCAGAATAGATGTTATGATTTGCCAAAATCTAGATTCCACAAGTCCTGACTCTCATTTTCAGTTGTGCTCAATGGCTCAAGCCAATCATCATAATCATCAAAAAAAAATGTACATCATTCATCTATAAAAAGAGAAAAAGGCAAAAACAGAAAAGAATTATTTTTAAAGGAGGGAAGAGAATTTAGCTAAAAATTTTAAGACATGGTATAGTGTAAGAATTTTAAATTTTAATACGATCCATAATACATTCTATTTTAGACCTCATTATTAAACCTGAAGAGCATAATAATGTTTAAGAAACAACTAAGTTGTATTTTAAATAGCTAATAGTATTTTCACACATTCTTCTAGAGGAGGCATTCAGAACAAAGAAAAATTCATAATAAAGAGAAAAGAAATTATAGAGTATAGAAAAGTTTGAGAATACAGTATTATCAATGAGTCTTTAAAAAAATTCTTACAGAACTGTCCAAGCTATGTGTTCATGGCTAAACTTTTTCAGGAAATAGGAACTTTTTATGTAATAAAAACTGTACTATGCTATTTCAACTATTCATTCATTTATTCAAATATATTTTAAATATATAGGTGGGGGGATATAAGGCACTAATAATCTTAGGACTATTTACTTATGTAAAAATGAAATCTGGGCTTGCTCTAGAAATTTATTTTCTGATGAAATATTTTAAATAATTCATAATATGATTTATATTCCTTTGGAAACTGATCTCTGAAATTATGTGAGGCCATGTTTATTATAATGTTATAATGTATTACACATGTAACCCTAAAGTTATACATATAAAAGTCATCCTCATTTGAGGAAAAAAACTGAACACAAGAATAATCATGGTGAACTTAAATTAATAAAATAGTAAAAAAAAAAAAGGGGGGGGGTAGAGGGCTCACATTGTATAAACTATTTGACATAGGGCTTTGACTCTGAAAAGAGAAATCCTTTTGCTTAATTACTCATTACAAATTTTATCAATAACTCTTAGTTTTGCTTTTTTTTTTTCAGTATGGGGGGGCAGATTTGAACTCAAGAGCTTCACATTAGCTTAGTTTGCTTACTCAGCTGGCTTTTATGACATGAGCCATATCCAGCCCTGCCATTTGTTGGTTATTTTAGAGATAGTCTCATGAATTTTGTTGCCTGAGCTGACCTTGAACCATAATTTTGATCTTAGCTTCACAAGAGGCTAGGATTCCAGGTGTGAGCCACTGACATAGAGTAATTTCTTAGATTTTGGGAAATATTCTTTCCTAGGTTAAATGTGGGTTATGTGATTTTCATATGTACATATTACATGTCAAATGTACTTGAATATATTATGCAGATGGATATCTTATTTACACAGGTATTTATTATCCTATCTCACATATTAAAGCCACAAGAAACCTTGTTTTACTGGATGAGTTTCTCCTGTTCACTTCCCCCCCATTTCCTGAGCTGAACTGGTTTCTTATTATTTTTTTTGTTATGAGAGGAAAGGGATGAGAAGTCAAAGTTCTTCAAAGATGGGGCATCTTCTTTCCCCAGTACCCAGCAAAATGCCTGACTTAGCAGGTGCTGAAAAGAGCTCAGGGAATTATATAGTCCTTACATTTCCGACTCACCTTCCCTTGAGAGTGAGCAAGTAACAGAAATACATTCACATGTGTATGCTTAGGGAGAAGACAGGGCCTTCTTGACTTCTACTATGGCATTCCACACTGAAACTACTAAGTTTTCTTGAGATATCATCACTTGTGGTTTTTAAGTTTTACTTCACTGCACTTGATAAACAGTACTTTTCTGGAATATGTTATTGTCCTTCCTTAATACCTGTAGTTTAAGAATTTTGTGAATATTAAACTGGGAATATTAAACCTAGCCAAAATGTGTAATGTAATTTTACAAAAAATATCTTTGAGTTCAAAATTACCAAATAAAAAAATGACTGAAATACTATATTGTCATTGAGGATAAGTGATAGCCTAAATTAACTATAAACTAGATCCATAAATGATTCATTACTGCGAAAAAGAACATTTAAAATAATTTACATCTATGGTACCAATTTCCCAAAAGATTATTCTGAGGGCAATAAATGGAGGGATTCTAAGTATATAAGGCACAATACATAGCCATAAAAAAACAAACAAAATTTATGTTCCAAATGGTTTTTAAACATACATTGTCTGCCACAGAGAAAAGGTTCTGTTTTCATTTTTGTTTTTAAAATCACAAGCTAAAGCTAAAGTGATTTTTTAAAGCCTTTGGTTCATTCATTGTTTCACAATAAATGGTCTTATGGTTTGGAGTCTTTCATGTTAAAAAAATTCATGTTCTTACTGCTTGTGTATTTTGTATACACTTCGGGATTAATGAATCAAGTGAACAGTTAATGACACTGTTTAGTCAGGTGAAGAAAGTGTTATCTGGACTGATTACATGATGAAATTAATCATATTCACTAGAATAGCCTCTGACAGGTAGGCAGTGAAGTACAATATAATATAATATCCAGCATTTTTTTCATAGCTGAATTTGAAGTGGGGTGCAAATCATTACAACTGATTGTGATTGCTTTTTAACCATACACAACATTTATAACTTAGTAAGTCTCAAACTCAAAAACTAACTTCAATAAGTTATTATTTTAGACAATACTGATTCTGATACAATATTGAGATTGTTGAGGAACAGATCCATGTACAAAGAATAGCGTTTTATTTAAATTTTAAGTTTTCAGAGTCAGGATCTCACTATGTACTCCAACTGATCTAGAACTCAGAATCCTCCTGCTTCAGTGGCCCTCAGCTACTTTTAAGTACAACTGTTTTCTTTCTTTCTTTCTTTCTTTTTTTCTTTCTTTCTTTCTTTCCTTCTTTCTTTCTTTTTCTTTCTTTCTTTCTTTCGCCAGTCCTAGGGCTTGGACTCAGAGCCTGAGCACTGTCCCTGGCTTCTTCTGCTCAAGGCTAGCACTCTACACCTTGAGCCACAGTGCCACTTCCCGCTTTTTCATGTGGTGCTGAGGAATTGAACCCAGGGCTTCATGTATACGAGGCAAATACTATACCGCTAGGCCATATTCCCAGCCCAAAACTCTACAATTTCTGACTTATTCAAGTATATAATGATAGAAAGAACTTATGCTGAAGAGATAAATATCCTTTTTTTATAGCTGCCATTTGCAAATGAAAGTTTATAAAACTACTTACCATACAAAATTCAGATTTAAAAATTGCCATTTCCAATCATTTCTCCTTTGTGAAATGCAATGTGTAAAAGTATTTGCAAAGTCCAAATAGTATACAAAATGAAAGCAATATGATTTTTATTATGTACCATAATTTATAGCCATTTCATTTTGGATTAAATCTGAAGTTTTATTATTTTTTAAAAAATGATATAATTTTCAAAATGTTGAAACACTGATTAATATTATTATTGCCTAAAGTGATATAAATGTATGCAAAAATGTTCCAAGTAACTACAATCTATTTCAACTGTTAAATTTGGAAGTATGTAACTGACTTTTTCCTATTCCATAGGTAATTATATTTATAGAGAAATAGTATATTTACATGTAATTGTTTTTTTCTCTAATAAAAACACTCATTTCAAACGGGGCTCCAAAAAGTTATATCTCAACATTATAACAAATAACCTTAAATTTCAAGAAATGATTACCAAGGGCTGACAAAAGATGGAACTGAGAGAGAAGTGAAAATGAAGCGTATATAAAGAGCATAGTTTTAGTACAGATAAACAGCAACAGAAGAGTGAAAAGGACTTGAATCTTAATGCAGGTCTGGCTAATTTTCACATACCCAGTTCTAGTTTCTGACAAGAAGGGATCTCTTCTGTTACTGTAATGAAGTAGCTGTGCAATCCCTTGAAGGCCAGTAGCAAAGTGGCACAAAGCGTATAATGAAAATGATAAGCATGGCGTAGGAAAGAGTCTGCAATGAGGAAGTTACAGCCCTAAAGAAGGAATAGAATGTCAAGTGTTAAAAACAAAAATTTGGAAATATTATACCTGAAATTTTAAAAGTATTAAGAAACATAAAACTACATATTTGCCAATTTCTAAAACATGGAAACTTCAGAAATATTGTGCAAAGTTGTTCATATAGATAATTTAAACTTATGACAGTGGAAATTTCAGCTACCATGGATCTTTATAAACAAGCAGATTAAATTACTTTTTTTTTTTTTGGCCAGTCCTGGGGCTTGGACTCAGGGCCTGAGCACTGTCCCTGGCTTTTCTTTGCTCAAGGCTAGCACTCTGCCACTTGGGCCACAGCGCCACTTCTGGCCATTTTCTGTATATGTGGTGCTGGGGAATTGAACCCAGGACTTCATGTATGGGAGGTTAGCACTCTTGCCACTAGGCCATATTCCCAGCCCCTTAAATTACTTTTTATAATATGTAATGCATACTATGTTTGTACTGAAATACACTTTATTTTTATATTTTATAGTACAAGTCCCATTTCCTTTCATAATAATAGCTATACTTGTACTATTCTAAGTTGGAACTAAGACTCTGGTCATTGTTTTTTAAGGGCACCTTTGGAACATTTCTACTTATTCTGTTAAGGGAACAAAAGATGATAGTAGGCATTAGATTTCGATTCATTAAGTTTGGTAAAATTTTGAAATATCAGGTTGACTTTCATAATGGATAACTAAGAAATTAATTATGGTAATAATTAGATATGTGATTTGCTAAGCTCAAGTAATTAATTAAAGAAATATCTCATCCACAGATAAAATAGTTTAAAATACTTCTTTGAAGTAAAAGGGTAAAAAATAAAAAGGAAAAGAAAACATAAAAATATATCTAGTTCTTACATCTGGTGATAACTGTCTTGTGTAGTTAATACCAAAAACAACACTTTCCAGAGTGGGAATCATGGAATCTTTGTTTTGTATTGGTGCATTTCTATTTAACCAAGTAGTCTTCACAGGGCGAGGAAAGCTGAAGGAATAAGAAGTACATTATTATTGTCTCAATAGTCTACTTCAGTGTAAGATACTTACAAAAGAAGTAATATAAAAAACAGTACAATTGTGAGTCCTATAGTATTCTTCAGGTTTCTGTTAATTTTTTCAGTTACTTAAAAGACAAACTTAAACTAGGAATTCTTGTTGAAACTAGAAAAAAGAACAGATTCAGGAAACTACAGTAATAAACTTTTAGCATTAAAACCTAATATGTAATTCACATTGGAATTACATTTCTAGAGTTATACTTTTATGAATGTAACTTGTCAAGGAAATTTTCATTAGAATGTTATTACATAGTAATCTATTTCAAAACTTCCAAAAATTTCATAAATTCAAGTTTACATTAGTAATACACTCTCTAATTTATAAATGTGGTAGAAACTAAGTATAACTTCTCAGGACCTAAGAGGAAAGACAATGATGGCAACAAAATCAGTTACAGATCTTATTAGAGAACAAGGAAGGCAGGGCTCTGCACTCTAAAAAAGCTTTGATAAATCATCTTACTGTCCTATTCCTTAAAGCATCATTCCTTATAATAACTGTCAGAATCAAGTTATTATTAAATCAATTGGAGTATTTTCATATAAATTACTTATCTGAAGTGTCCACCTACTGCCCATACTATAAGTATGATTGATCATGTGAAAAGGTTTGAATTATATTCTTACATTGATTAAAAATAATTCTGCCCATGGAAGGGGGCAGAAAAAAAATAGCCCAACGCACTTATACAATCTAGAATACCACACATTTTTAAACTAAAATATAACATACCAGTCATATAGTTATAATAAAAATATATACAATTGGTTAATGTTTCATGGAACAAGTATGACATGCAGTTAAGGAGGTAAATTAGCCTATCTAGAAAAGAGACAAAAAAAAACCTCATAAGTACAGATGAACCAATACTATATACAACCATTTCTGGACAATATTTCTAGACATTTGGGCTGACAAAGATTGCTTCATACTTCTGTAATAGAAAAAAGCTATTGGCCTATGCTCTTGAATTTTATTACTGTATTATTTTTGTACAAAATGAGAGCATGTAAACATTATGATTTTTTAAATTATCAGGAAATAATTTTCAACCACCTTTATTTATCAAAGTATTTGTGTTCACCAGAAAAATGAAAAGCATTCCATGAATAAGAACTAAGGTACTGGTTCAATTTACCTTATTAGTGGCTGGTGTAGTGCAACCAGTGATGCATGAACTGTAACAGACACCACGGAAAGGTGGAAATAATCAAACATTACATTCACATGATGATGAAGCCCTCTATAGAGGCTAAAGTGCAGCTTCAAAGTTCGGTTACTTATTAGTTGTAAAGCATTCAGATCATCTGCCCTATTAAAAAAAACAATGAATTTGCAAGTAAGTATGAAATATTTAGTCAAGGCTCAGGTTTTACAGATTACTTATAACTGACAAAAACATTATACTAATTATTTTTGTTCATATGAGAGTAACGTGTGTGTGTGTCTGTGTACATGAGTATGCTGGCCCTAGAGTTTGGACTCAGGGCCTGAGTTGTCCCTCAGGTTTTTGCTTTAAGGCTTACACTTTCCCACTGAGCCACAGTAACTTTTGGTGGTAATTGGAGACAGGAGACTCACAGCTTAAAGTAAATTTTAGTACATAAGACATACTGTTCATTACAAGATTTTTTAATACAACAGAAGTCAAATCCTATTGCAATCAATCCCCAAAGAAAAGCAAATTATTTTCAGTTAGAAAATTTTGTGAAAATAAGTCATTGCTTTCTCATTACAATGAAAAGCATTTTGCTGTATTTGCCTTGTCAGTAACATGTACACATACAAGAAACTACAACAATGTCTTGAAAATTATTTCCAAAAATACCTTAAGACCCTAATAAGCTACACATTCCTTCCGACAAACCCCACTTAAAGAATCGTGGCTGTTTAAAACATTTGTAATGAACTAATATTACAGTAGTTAACTATGTAAAACATTTTTAATCATCCAGAATGGTAAAGAGGACAAATAAAGCAGACATTTCATTAATACTACTACCTGTAGTACTACGTACAATCTGAACTTACATACAGTAATCTTTCTTATTTTATTTTTCATTTATGTAGTACTGGGGTTTAAACTCAGGCCTCACACCTGCAGACTTCAAATCATATTTAAACTATACTAGCTTGTTCTCTCTCTCTCTCTCTCTCTGTCTGTGTGTGTGTGTGTGTGTGTGTGTGTGTGTGTGTGTGTGTGTGTGTGTTCGATTGTTTGCCTTGAACTCTGGCCCTAAGCACAGTTCCTGAGCTCTTCAGCTCAAGGCTAGTGCTCTACCACTTGAGCCACAGCCCCACTTCTGGTTTTCTGGTGGTTAATTGGAGATAAAGACTCCCACAGACTTTCCTGCCCAAGCTCGCTTTGAACCATAATCCTCAGATCTCAACCTCCTGAGTAGGATTACAGGCATGTAATTTTTTTTTTTAAAGCAAGATCTCAGTTCCTTTTCTAGGAGCACATCTGGACAGAAATCCACCTATTTTAGACTTCCCTTTTTTTCTGGGATGATAGGCATGTCCATCTTTCTTTTGTTGAGATGGAGTCCTTAGACTTTTCTTCCTGGGCTGGCCTTGGAATTTTGATCTTTCCTATTTAGCTTCCCATGTAGACAGGATAGTAGACACATGTCACTATGCCAAGCTATGGGTTGAGAAGAAGTCTTACAAACTTTTTTTGTTTGGATTTGCTTCAAGCCACAATTCTCTCATTCTCAGCCTCTCAAGTATGTATTACATACAAATTTCAAGAAGCATTTCTAAAACTCCATTTAAAATGAGAGGAACAAAAACCTCCAGAAATGAAATTGTTAAACGGATCATTGACTCTTTTGTTTCAAGTGAGTATCAGTGCAGTTTGTATCTAAAATGACAGTGTGCTAAGATGTGCTGGCAAATTCAGAGTACTGAGTTCTAAATACTTGATAAGAGCTCTAGAAATTAATTATTCACAACCAACAAGCCTAATTGCTAGAGTTTAGGCAACTGTTTCACATTGCTTCAAACCGTCTGATTTTGCAACCTGGAGCTCATGAAATCACCATGGGCACACACACAAAAAAATATGGTTTCATGAGACTCTCTAAGAAACAGAAGTACTTCAAAATAGATAGAAAGCAGATAGGCTACATTCCAAACACAAAATGGAAATCTAACAAATCTTAAGACCTAAGGCTTTTAAAGATTATTTTAATAGCCTACTTACGAATAATCTCCATCTGTGAAGTGTAGATCCAAGGATAATAGAAAATTAATTTCCTCAAGGGTTTCTTCAATCTAAAGGAGAAATTACAGTATGAGATGATTTTTTAAATATTTATAAGAAGTTAGATATGTCTTGAAGCTTTACAAAAAATACATATGTATATCCAGTGAGAGAGTTTACCTTTCTTTCATCCAACAACATTTTAACTTTGAAGATCATTACATCATTTAAAACCACCTCTTCATTTTTGTATAGAATTTGAAATGTTTTACTGCAAATCAAAGAATCATGAACTGAAGCTGGAAAGGCTAAAGACGTACCTAAAACAGATAAGATACATAATTTGCATATGAAATACAAAAATACAATTAATTCATTACTACTTTCATGTAAATAATGTACTATGTTGTCTGTTACTCTACTTCCATTACTGTTTAACATAGAGTATTAGAACATTTATATTTAATTTCTATGATGAAAACAGAACAACAAATAAGCATTATAGCAGTTTAAAACTATGACTTCTTTTTTTTTTTTTTTTTTTGCCAGTCCTGGGGCTTGGACTCAGGGCCTGAGCACTGTCCCTGGCTTCTTCTTGCTCAAGGCTAGCTAGCACTCTGCCATTTGAGCCACAGCGCCACTTCTGGCCATTTTCTGTATATGTGGTGCTGGGGAATCAAACCCAGGGCCTCATGTGTATGAGGCAAGCACTTTTGCCACTAGGCCATATCCCCAGCCCAAAACTATGACTTCTTAAATCTGAAAGGTAAAAGAGGAAATCTCCAAGAAGATATTTAGAGCAACTGACTTGTATGTCACAGAAAAAAGTAAAATTGAAACAGCAATTTCCTGAGTTGGTAAAGTTGTTTTAGTGAATTGTCAACCATAAATAATGAGATCCCATAAATCTAAGGCCATCTGGTGAGGAATGAGAGTAGTTTGCAAGCCTTGAAAGTCAAGGCTGGATTTGACACAAGGGCAATCTTATCAAGGACAGTTTCCTTCACCTGTGAAGTTTGGTTGGCCACTGAGTCATTCATGTCGGGCCATTCAATCTGCTTCACAGTATTATGGGACACATAATAGGATATATAATAGGATATTATATGCTAATAGAATATGAGATAAACAGCCTATGAGTCCAAAAAGGACAAGAAAGACTGCCATGTGGTATTGGGGTAACAAAGTGGGGGCAACAGCAGCCTAAAATATTCTGCTTCTGTCTAAATAAAATATTCCTGATAAATGACCTCTTAGCATAAAACCTCAGTGAAGTGAGGAGAAAGAAAGGTGTTCATATTAGGGAAATGAAGTCTAGACTATGCAAGGAGAAAACCTGTAAGGAGGAAGAAGTAGGGGCAGGAGACTGGCACATAAAAGGTATTAAAAGAGAAAACATGCCAGGCACAAGCCTGTAATCCTAGCTACTCAGGAGGCTGAGATCTGAGTATTGCAATTTGAAGTTAGCCTAGGGAGGAAAGTCAGTGAGACTCTTATTTCCACTTAACCACCATAAAGCTGGAAGTGAAGCTGTGACTCAAGTGGTAGAGTACCAGCTTTGAGTAAAAAAAACTACAGGACAGTGCCCAGGCCCACAGAAAAAGCAGTAGAAATAATTCTCAAAATGATACAGAGAGGTGGTAAATGATTTTTTAAAACTTAATGATTAAGGGCTGGGGATATGGCCTAGTGGCAAGAGAGCTTGCCTCGTATACATGAGGCCCTGGGTTCGATTCCCCAGCACCACATATACAGAAAACGGCTAGAAGTGGCGCTGTGGCTCAAGTGGCAGAGTGCTAGCCTTGAGCAAAAAGGAAGCCAGGGACAGTGCTCAGGCCCTGAGTCCAAGGCCCAGGACTGGCAAAAAAAAAAAAAAAAAACAAAACACTTAATAATTAAAAAGGTTTCTGACATGCTTACAAGCAAGGGGTTGGTCATGGGTGTTATGGAAGTAAGTCAGTCACCAGCAAAACATAGGACTAACTCACAAGCAGCCACCTGTGGTGTGTACACTCCACCCATGGACCAGATGGCCTACTAGCTAGATGTCTTAAAGATAGCAGCTAGTGTGGTACACACACACCCCCCTCAGGATACACGACAAAGGAATGCCACCCACAAAGCTAATGAACCAGTTCCAAGGTAGTCAAGATTAGCTAGGACAGGCTAATGAACCCCTACTGTGGGCTAAGTGTTATTAAATAAGACCCTGAAAACAGGCCATAAAAATTTTGGCTGAAGATGCTCAAATCAGAGCTTGGTTCTTCATGGACTCCAACCTTCTAACTCCAACCTCAGATTCAAGTTTCCCTCCCCTCTCCACAGCAATGTATTCCCTTCAGAGAGTGCTGTCCAACAACACCAACGGTTCTAGTTCCCACCAATGTCATTACATATGTTCACTTGATGTGGGAGTGGCTGCTACTTGTTGGAATGTTATTTTGAATTGTTGTATTAGTGAAAGGCATCTCATGTTTGAGTCTTTTATTGCATGCCTTCACCATAGCCATCACCAAATGATTTGAAACCAAGAGTGAGATAGTTTCAGTGGTGGCCACCACATGGCTCAAGTGGCAGAACACTTGCCTAGCAAATGCAAGGTGCCGAGTTAAAAACTATATATACTGAAACAAGAAAAAGTTTCAGGCATAATACTTTTCAATCTCTTAAATATGATATCTATTTATCCAAGAGTTAATAGTGAAAGGACAAAGCAAAAATCACACCTAGTATTAACAAGGAGGTATTAGAATTTGATACACGTAAGACTGAATAATAACCAAAAACAGGACACTAAGCATTGTTTTTCTTCTGGTACATTTCTTTCTGCCTTTCAACCAGTCTCATTTGCTAAGAATTTACATTTTATCTGGTTTTGCCTATGGTCACATCCTCATTTCTCTTATCTAGAATTCTTATCGCCCTCTTCCCCTTTGGTTAGACTTCTCTGGGCTAACTAAATGATCTCACATCTAAACACTTTAAAGTGTTGCTATTTCTTAAATAAAAAATTACACTGAACCAAAATATATCAATTTACATCAGAATAGATTCTTAATTAACTCTTAAACCCGCTGGTGGCACACATCTGAAATTCCAGCACTCAGTGGCTGAGGGCAAGGAATTGTGAGCATTCAAGGCCTGAGCTACAAAGTGAGAGACTGTTCTCAAAAAAACTGAAAAAAAGAAAAAGCATACTTTAAAAAACCTAAGAAATAATTTTAAATTATAAATCAAATTATCTGTGCACATACATATTGTGTGTGTGTGTGTGTGTGTGTGTGTGTGTGCGCGCGTGTGTACATGCATGTCCCATTTCTGAGGCTTGAACTCAGGGCCAAGGTCCTTTCCCTTTGATTTGTTTACTCAAGGCTAGGGCTCTACCACTTGGGCTACAGCCCTACTTCCAGCTCTTTGATGATTAACTGGAGACAAGAGTCTCACAAACTTTCCTGCTCGGGCTGGTTTTGAACTTCATCCTCAGATGCCAGCACCTAGCTAGCTACTGAGTATTTTTAAAGTTCCAACTCGATGACATGACAGCTGCCTTTGCTGATATGACTGCTGCCACTACCTATATTGCTTTCATAGAACTTCCTAGGTCATTGTAAAAATCCAAAACAAACCTAATTTATTGAAGGTTCAAGTCTAGTGCTTGTAAGTACTAAATGACTTTTTTTGGCAGTACTAGAATTTGGAGGTTTTGTATTGGAAAGCCCTCTACCACTTGAGCCACACTGTTAGCCCTTTTAGTTTTAGTTATGTTTCAGATATGATGTCAAGATTTTGGTCTGGGGAAAGAATTAGATGTTGATCCTTCTGCCAATGTTTCTCTGCAGCTAGGAACATAGAATGTATCACTATGCTTGAGTTATTAGTTGAGATAGAGTCTTGCTAACTTTGGCAAGTGCGGACTCTAGCCAAGAGCCTCCTTCCTAAGTAGCTAGGATTACAAATGTAAGCTACTGCAACTAGCATATGATATAATAATGGTATTTTAAAAATCTTATTTCTAATAGAAATTTTTTTCTTATGAAAACATAGTGATTGTTATCTTACTTCAGGCTTTTTTGTTTTTAACCAGTCCTGGGGCTTTAACTCAGGGCCTGGGTACTGACCCTGGGCCTCTTTATGCTCAAGGCTAGCGCTACCACTTGAGCAACAGCGCCACTTCTGGCCCTTTCTGTTTATGTGGTACTGAGGAATCGAATCCAGGGCTTCATGCATGCTGGGCAAGCACTCTACCCCTAAGCCACATTCCCAGTCTACTTCAGATTTTTTTTTTAATGTTGAAAAATATTTTTGTCTCACCTGTTACATGTAACAAACTGGCTTCTACTCTGTGGGGAATTCTTGGTGGAATTCTCATAGATGCACGAATCTGGTAAAAACTAAAGCAAAAATATAAGGAAGTAATTTCAAAACATATTTGAAAGTACATTATGCTCAAACTTCTACGTATCATATGTGTTGAAATAATAAAGTTGACCTAGTCAAAGCAGTCTACATAACATTTACTATCAGTGGAAAAAACATATCATCAGACCTATGTGCCAATATTAGTATAACAGAAGGCCAGCAAGCATAAAGATAAGTGAAAGAAATAAGATATACATACAATATACAATTTTTTACTTCATATGAAAGAGTTGAAAGCAACCCGTAGACTTACAAAGGCATCTGAGAGTTTTATTGTTTAATTTGGTCTATTAACTTTTTTCTTTTAAAATATAATAAAATTGATCTTAAACATGTTTGTTCAAAGGGTTCAGTGTTTCAGTTAGAAAAAGTAAATCTAAATAATATATTTCTATGGTCCAGTTAATGTAATAAATTATTTCAAAATTACTACACAGATAGGCTTTAACTCTTGTAGTCACAAAATGATTGTCTGCCAGGTGTTATTTAGCTTGATTAAATCATACAACAATTTATAGAAACATTACACTATAGCCTATAAAATATACAATTATTTATAGTATTATTTAATTATTTAATGTTTCACATAAAAATAAAGCTACCTATGTAGAAAAATCTATTTGCTTTTTATTTTTGGTAAACATACTTGCTTTTTCTTTTTTGATCAGGGAGGAAAATGTATGAGTGTGTCTGTGTGTGTGTGTGTGTGTGTGTGTGTGTGTGTGTATGTATTTTGCCAGTCCTGGAGCTTGAACTCTGGGCCTGGGCATTGTCCCTGGGCTTCTTTTGCTCAGTGCTAACTCTCTAACCACTTGAGTAACAGCAGCACTACTCTGGATTTTTCTGTGATTAAGTGTAGATAAGTGTATCATGGACTTTCCTGCTCAGACTGGCTTCGAATTGTGATCCTCAAATCTCAGCCTTCTGAGTAGCTAGGAGTACAGGTGTGAGCCACTGACACCCGGCTAGGAAATTCTATTTAAATAATGTATATCACGAGTCACTATGCTGGGGCTGGGCACTGATTGCTCACACATGTAACCCTAGCTACTCTAAGCTGAGATCTGAGGATTGAAGTTTGAAGCCAGCCAGGCAGGAAAATCCATGGGACTCTTATCTCCAATTAACCACCAAAAAAATTGGAAGTAGAGCTAAGGCTCAAAGTAGTAGAGCACTAACCTTGAGCTCAAAAGCTCAGGGATAGTGCCCAGGCCCTGAGTTCAAGTTCCATAGTCAACAGGGGGAAAATAAAGGGAATCACCAACCTGGCTCTAGTGGCTCATGCTCGTAATCCTAGCTACTCAAGAGGCTAAGATCTGAAGATCACAGTTGGAAGTTAGACCAGGCAGGAAAGGTTGTGAGACACTTATGACCAATTAACCAACAAAAAGCAGGCTCAAGTTGGTAGAGTGGCAATTTGGTCTCAGATGAGATCCTGAATTCAAGCTCTAATGACAGCACACACAAACAAAAATCAATAACCTTACTAGATAACTTGTATTTTACTTTGTGAGATATGGTTTTTGTTGTGAGTACTCATTGCTGTTTCCAAGAAAAAGGAGAAATAGTGAATCAGTGAATGGATGTGGATTTGGCCTAGTAGCAAACTGTGTGTGAACTCTCATAATTAGCTCTGTGTACAGAATAATCCTATGTGACCGAGTACCAGATGAAAAAGTGTCTTTAAGTAATATGTACACTATCGGATTTGTTTCCTAGATTTTTTTTGGCAGCAACTATATTTTAAAATGGAAATTAATAAGAAAAACATTAAAATATTGAAGTAAAGCTTATTGCAACGTGTCTCCCATGGCCATAGTCAGCAGAACGTTCTAGAATGCCCAATAACATTTTCTATGTTAACTTTTTTTTTTTTTGGCCAGTCCTGGGGCTTGGTCTCAGGGCCTGAGCACTGTCCCTGGCTTCTTTTTGTTCAAGGCTAGCACTCTGCCACTTGAGTCACAGCACCACTTCTGGCCATTTTCTGTATATGTGGTGCTGGGGAATTGAACCCAGGGTCTCATATATACGAGGCAAGCACTCTTGCCATTAGGCCATATCCCCAGCCCCTATGTTAACGTTTTTTAAAATGAAAATTCTTCATTTAATATATAATGTCAAAATACCATAATTTGTTTTTTTATCTATCAGTTCAACGAACTGTGGATCAGACTGAGGAAATAACATACATGTAATGAACACAAACTTTTTCTTTAATTAACTTACATTAATTACATTTCCACATATGTTCACACATTATTCAAATCAATCTCACCCCCTCTTTATCACTGTCCCTTTCTCTCCTTCTCAAAACAATTGCAACAATTTTCATTATTCTATTTTCTTAGGTACAAATAACCTACTTTGGTGGTATTCATAACTTCATCATTTTTGTTAATCAACCCACTCCCAACCCACTAGTATCTACTCATCCACAAAGGTACAGACTTATTTTGGCAATTATTTTCTAGACAATAAAAACCAAAAATATAACAACAAAAGACATTTCACAACATTCACATTGTATTAGGTAGCTGAAGTAATGATATGACTAACAGTGTAAGAGAGGATATTCATGTGTAGGAGGCAAGCGCTCTTGCCACTAAGCCATATTCCTAGCCCCAAGAGAGGATATTCAAAGACTGTATAAAATACACTGGATTCAAGACCCTTATATAAAGTGATGTAGAATTTTCAAAGATCCTACCAACACATCTTAGATATTCTTCCACACAACTTAATAATTATAGAAGACCTATCTATACAATAGCCACCTGTTTATAGACACCAGGTATAGAAACACTTAAAACAAATGCATATATTACTTCGAATAAAGTTTATTTTTAATTTCCTATATAAAAGTAGACTATTATTACACCAGGCACCAGTGGCTCATGCCAGTAATTCCTAGCTACTGGAGGCTGCAATCTGAGGATTGCAGTTCAAAGATAGCCAGGGAAGAAAAGTCCCCATGAGACTCTTATCTCCAATTAACCATTCAAAAACTGTAAGTGGCATTGTGGCTCAAGAGGTAGAGTGCTAACCTCGAGCATAAGCAGGCTCAGGGGAAGTCCAGGCCCTCAGTTCAAGCACCAAAATAGACCAAAAAAAAAAAAAGTAGAGTATTACTGTAAATACATTTTTAATAAAATTATTGTCACCTTCAAGGTAATTTTTAAACCAAGAAAGTATATTTTAAGAGCAGGTAATTCAGGTTAACCTCTTGCAAAAAAATAAATAAACAAATAAAAAACTTTTAGATAAGCTAAAACAGGATACCAAAAACAGGATAGAGTATTAACAACCCAAATTTAAGCAATAACAAAATCCCAGCAAGGTACAAGTAGTTGGTTGTTTTTTTTTTCATTTTTTGGTTTTGTTTTGGTTTTTGGCCTGACAGCATTTGCTGGCCCATGCAACAAAATCTTAATTTTGGTCTTAAAACACAGTATTCCCAAAATTGATTTTTTTTAATGAGAAGAAAACAACCAGTGAATCAATAAAAAGGTATGAATAAACAGTTAATAGAAAAACAAATATATTAATAATATATAGTATATATAAACTATAACAAATATAAACTATAACATACATGAAAAAATATGTACAAATTACTTATAATTTACATAAATAGAACTATTATTGTAAGATAATCTTTCTCATTTATTAAACTGACAGAATCAGCCTTTGACAAAACAATTTGTTGACAAGGCTAGATAAACCACAATTATTGTATACTGATGTAGAAAATCCAGAATGGTGCAGTACCCTACATACATGGGATAATTTGTCAAAAAGCAAAAACTATATAGGCATTTGTTTATCTTTGGATTTAGCATTTCACATTTTTGTGTGTGAAGATGTCAGGGCCTGCACTCAGGGCCTGGGCTCTGACCCTGAGCTTTTTTGCTCAAGGCTAGCACTCTATCACTACAGCTCCACTTCCGGTTTTTGGGGGGAATGGGGAGAGCTAAGCATCTCACAAACTTTCCTGCCCAGGCTGGTTCCAAAGTTTGATCCTTATATCTCAGCCTGCTGAGTATTTAGAAGTCATGAGCCACTGTTATGTCGTGTGTGTGTGTGTGTGTGTGTGTGGGTGTGTGTGTGCGCGCGCACGTATGTTTAGGAAGGTACAAGGTGTTGGGTCTTCACTAAGTTCCAACAGGGTTAAAAACCTGTTGTATAAATAGCAGTGTTTCTTCCCTGCTGAGTGAATGATAGTGCTTCCTGGTAGCATGCAAGTGTTGAGAGGAAAAAGCTGTGTGCACGTCACTAAAATAATTACAATTTGCCTTTTAAACAAACACATAGGAAAAGTCTGCTGTTTGGAGGAAGAGCTGGAAAATGAGGCATTCAAAACCATATAAGTTATAATGATTTAGCATTTCGATGGCACATTACAATTGCAAAATGCACCATAATATGTATCTCTTTTGGTGACTCTGTATATCCTACTCTAAATGTCAATTCAAAGTTCTCTTGGAGTGTGAGGATTTTTCATAGCACCACCACTGGGACAGAGTTTATAGAAATTTTAAATCTCATTTAGTAATGCTCAGAGAAATACAGCACAAATGACATGATTCTGGAAATAAGAAAACCTACAGATTCCGACTACTGATGCCTTTAAAATTTGTGCAATTTTTTTAGCTTTGTGGGTCTCAAGCTTCATCTCCTTAGACAATTTGTTAAACAAATATTAAAGACTATACGACAGATTTTTTTTTTTTAAAAGCAACTGAATTCAAAGAGAGAGCACGGAGAATCAACAAAAGCAAGTGTTTCCCTTTGCCATGCTTCTGCCGTGAGCCATGAGGTGAGGATCTGGCACACATTTTTCCCCCATCAGAGAGGAAAAAACTATAGGTGACAATGACCAAGATACTTTGTACTCACAAACTGACATACTGAATTGAAATCTCTTTTACAACTACTTAAATATAATTTTTTTTTTATATTACTTTTTTTTTTTTTTTTTTTGGCCAGTCCTGGGCCTTGGACTCAGGGCCTGAGCACTGTCCCTGGCTTCTTCCTGCTCAAGGCTAGCACTCTGCCACTTGAGCCACAGCGCCGCTTCTGGCCGTTTTTCTGTATATGTGGTGCTGGGGAATCGAACCTAGGGCCTCGTGTATCCGAGGCAGGCACTCTTGCCACTAGGCTATATCCCCAGCCCTAAATATAATTTTTTAAGCATGAAAAAAATTTAAAGCAATGATTTCACAAGGTGCTAGTGGTCGAGCTTATAACCCTAGCTATTCAGGAGACTGAGATGTGAGGATCAAGGATTGAAGCCAGCCTGGGCAGACAAATCCTAGAGAATCTTATTCCCCAAAAGCCTAAAGTGGAGCTGTGGCTCAAGTGATAGAGCATTATTGGCCTTAAGCAATAAAGGTAAAAAAGGGTAGCACCCATACCCTGAGTTCAAGCCCTAGTTATCACCGAAAGAAAAAAAAAATGCAGTGTTGCTTTCCATGGTTGACCTAACTTATAAACTTGTCTTGACCAACACACTGTAAAGGAGTTTCAACTGGAAGTACTAGATCTCTCCTTACATGTCTTCTTTCTCTCTTTGGACTGCTGCACCCTCTATGAGAACAAACCACAGAAGAAAATTATAAACAGGTTAGCTGTGTCTGCTTAGCTGAGACCATTCTGCCTCAGTAAGAACCCACAGAATCTGCCAGCTGTGGACTCATACGTGCACCAGCAAGGATTGACTAAGCCAGCCTAGATCAGCAGAACAATTCAACTTACCAGTCTTGTGAGCAAAAATAAATGTATGTTGTAGTAATTCCACGGAAGCTGTGTTTGATGGTAATGGCTGCATTATTATTGGTAAATAATACAGAAACTGATACCTAGAACTGGTGTGTACCATACAAAAAACTTAAAATTAAGTAATAAAATTAAAAGAAAGGAAAAATGATCAAGAAACTGTAGTATATTAGGAAAATGGTAACTCGTATCACAGGTGTGGTGAAGTATGCTACCTACGATAACCTGGAAAAGTTATGCAAACAACTCCTAAGAAACTATAGGAGCCACGAAAGCTAATTTCTAGGCAGGAATTGAAAATGCCAACTAGATGTTCTCAGCTAAGTAAAGTAAGGCTGTGCAGGACAGAAAAGGTCTAAAGAAAGAACTCATTATTTTACATACAGAATCTAGAAAAAAAGACAGAGGGACCAGGACTTGAAGGCTGCAAACAAAACAAGACAGTTCTTGCTTCCCATCTCATAAAAGTAAGCATGCCTAAAAATCAATTAGGGTGTTTTTATAGTGTAGAATGTGCAATATCAGGCACAACAGGAACCCAAAAAGTTTTGTAAATGGGGTTGTAATGCCTTAAAAGCTGCTAGTCGGCTTTATGACCTTCATGGCCAACATTCTATAGTGGAAGGAACAGCATGCCAACAAGCAGAGGCTAGCCTGTGGAGAATGAGAGACTACATGGAATAGAGCACAACATAGCTACTTCTATTTTGTCAAAATGGTTGGTTTTTTTCTTAATGGGTGTGCCAAAGTCACTTCCATAAGACAGGATATTTTTCTTATTACTGTACTCCTGTTATTCATAATCCCTCCATCACCAATTGAAGTTACTCCTAACGCCCCTAAACTGCTACCTACTGTTTCTACTTCTTCTATGCAACCATCAGTCTAATAAGCTCAGTCTTCACCATCTTAGTAAGTGCTGGTTGTAACAACCTTCCTTGGAAACTATTGATGGCAACCTAAATTTGTAATGTCAAGTCTTTTCTAGACATCAGAGGAATTCTAGAGCACTTCAACAGCAAAGCCTTATCTTTATTACCTAGAAAATACCCTATTTCCTAAATGTTCTTAAATATAACCATCATTACTACTTACAAAGATTTGTTCCACTACTCTCTACATTCATGAGGCTATGTACTAAAAGGATCTATGCCTATCTAGTCTTATCCACACTTTGGCACTAACCCTGCATAATGACTTATCTAACATGCTAACCCACAACTAAATCCCTTTGCTCTAATTCTACAGCCTTTTCTATAAATATTTATTGAGGCTTCATCATGTATGCTCTGCACTACTACTTAGCTGTTTTGTGTGTATAATTCACTTCCCCTATTAAGCTCTACTTCAAAGAACAAATATGAGCTCTTACATGTTTTCATTAAAGTCCTCTTAATGCTCAGTACAAGCAAACAAAAGTATATAATTAAATTAAAACTCTGTATTGTATCTTATGCAAAATATCATTTTCACACTAAAATACATACCCTCTCTGGAATAAATCCACATTGTAGAACTTGTTTAGCTCCACAGAGAATTCAACCATTGCTTGAACTTCACTCATTTTCAACTTATTCTCAGAGGACAAATCTGGTAGTAACACTTTAGTTAAAAAGCAGGAAAAATGAAGAGCACAACAAGAATATGAACTTATTAAAATACTATTTTTAAGCTTATTTCATAATATGATATACAAGTAGAATAAACTAGTTCAATGTATCGAACCTTAGTCTAACTCAACTAAATAGCATCAGGATATGGATGTTTACTTACCAAACAGCACTTTTCTCTACAATGTTTCCTTTTACAATACTCTTCTAGGATTTATTTCCCTTGATGACACTTAATGTAATAATAAGTAATGCAACAAACTGCTAAAACAAACTCTTAATTTTATCTTTTATAGATGAAATAGTAGCATTACAGAAAAATTAAGATATCAAATTTTTCTCTTCTAGTTTACATAAGTAGTAGCTCTACAATCAAAATGAAAATTTGCATTACTTAAATTCATGACGCTTTCCCCCCCACCCCTGTTAAGCAAAGAAAGAATTCTTGTTGTTGTTTGTTTTTTTTTTTTGGCCAGTCCTGGGCCTTGGACTCAGGGCCTGAGCACTGTCCCTGGCTTCTTTTTGCTCAAGGCTAGCACTCTGCCACTTGAGCCACAGCGCCACTTCTGGCCATTTTCTGTATATGTGGTGCTGGGGAATCGAACCCAGGGCCTCATGTATATGAGGCAAGCACTCTTGCCACTAGGCCATATCCCCAGCCCAAGAAAGAATTCTTAAATGACTAGTCACTTTTTTTTTTCTTTTTCTTTTTTGGGTGCTAGTCCTGCAGCTTGAATTCAGGGCCTGCACTGTCCCTGAGGTTTTTGCTCAAGGCCAGCTCTCTACCACTTGAACCACACCTCTATTTCTGGCTTTTTTGCTTGGTTAATTGGAGATAAGAATCTCAGAATCTGGTTACTGGTGGCTAACATCTGTAATCCTAATTACTCAGGAGGCTGGGAGGATTGTGGTTTGAAGCTGCCCTGGGTTGGCAAGTCCTGAGACTCTTATCTCCAATTAACTACCAGAAAACTAGAAGTGGTGCTGTGGCTCAAAGTGGTAGAGCACTAGCCTTGTGCAAAAAGCTCAGGAGCAGTACCCATGACCCAACCAAGCAAGACCCATGACCAACCACAAAAAAATAGAATCCCAGGACTTTTGTGTTGGGCTGGCTAGGAATAAACTGTGATCCTCAGATAACAGCCTCCTGAGAGCTAGGATTACAGATATGAGCCACTAGCATCTGACTCATGACTAGTCACTTCTAAATTTATTTATTTATTTATTTATTTATTTATTGGCCAGTCCTGGGCCTTGGACTCAGGGCCTGAGCACCTTCCCTGGCTTCTTCCCGCTCAAGGCTAGCACTCCGCCACCTGAGCCACAGCGCCCCTTCTGGCCGTTTTCCATATATGTGGTGCTGGGGAATATTCCCAGCCCCACTTCTAAATTTTTAAGTAGTATTACAGGTATGAGTCACCAGCATCTGACCCATGACTAGTCACTTCTAAATATTTAAGCAGTTGTTTTCCTTCATTAGAAAAGCATATCCATTTTCAAGGAGATTAAAAAAGAAAACAAACAAAAAGTAAAACAGTCACAACTCTGCCCGCTGAAATATATAGTTTGATATATATTCACATGAGACATTAGTATAGTTTTTATAAAGGTAAGATTAATCACATGTACATTTTACAACTTGCTTGTTTCAGTTAATTTAAGATGACTATTTAGATCAACAATTGTATGCTATTATTTTTAATTATGACTACATTATGAGCATGCTACAGTTTAAATAATATCTGTTGTTGGGTATTACTGTGGCATCATCTTTTGATTATTTTAGAAAATATAAGTTATCCTACCAATAGAACATAGTTAGAAGGCAATTTGGAGTAAAAGAAATTGACAGACAATTCTCCACTAATCTCTGGCATTTCTGAATGTTTTACAGGCAGTGACACTGACAGCCTTTGTTCCACATTATCTTTACCAGGACATTTTCATAGCCCATCTGTCTCATACTAGAACAAAGGGCAGACCTACCTTGTGTTCTATACTATAAAGTCTCCCTCCAACAGAGATGCCAGGTGGGCTTACTGTCCACTATAAAGGCTCAGGTTCCCTTAGTTCAGCAATTCTGTAATACAGCCTACTCATATGTAGGAATTATCCAGTTATGTTGTTCCTGTTGTGACTCTAAACCATTTCTGTCCTTTATCCATGAGTCATGACACTGTGACAAGCTAACAACTTGCAAGTAAAACATATACCCCTCATAGTTCTTAAAATATTTAGCAAATATTCCAAAGTATGACAAATTAAATGCAAAAGAAATGTCACATACTTACCTCTCCTGATCAAAACTTCATTTAAACATTGTATACTTAATCTTGTTCTTCCAATTACTGATTCTTGTTAGAAATATGTTCCCCCTATAAGAAATAGCAATACCTCAAATATAACAGTAAAGTGTACTCCAGAGAAACCTACATTTCTTTATTTACTATTCTCAATTCTTAATTCAGCAATTCAGAAAAATCCTTATGAATACTTCAACAATATAAGTTTTAGATATCTTGAGAAGAAACTTTCCCTAACTATGCTATAGATTTTTTCACATCTTGAATGTTTCTTAAGTAAAATTGTTTGTCTTTCGTATAATTGTTAGGTAAATGTTCAAATGAAGACCATGTTCACTCATCACAATTTTATTTCCCTCCAAAAGTGATTTTACCAACTCCTAAAGTTATTTCACACTAAATAATCACATCAATAATACCAACATTCAATGCAGATCCAAACAATGCTATCTAACATATAAAGATATTCTCCATTTCATAGAAGTAACATTTAATTGAAGACAGCACATACATATTTTCTTATGTGAGAGGTTTTTATATCATGTTGACTAATCTTAAGTCACTGATCACATCTCTGCACCTTACCTTACTCAGACATAGAATAGCTATTCATTAAAATTTTTATTCAAAAATGGACTCAATACCTACTATAGCCTAAGAATTATAATAGTTACAGGTTATAGCTCAGCTCAGTTTCTGCCAAAGCCCAGGTACAAGTGGCTCACACCTAAATTCTAGCTACTTAGGAGGCCAAGATCTGCAAATTTTAATTTGAAGCTGGTTCAGATACAAAAGTCCATTAGATGCTTATCTTCAATTAACAACAATCCTAAAATACAGGTCAGTAGCTTGGTAATCATATTTTAGCAAGAAGAAAATGTACTACTGGAACACCATGACAATTTCCACAGTTATGGTAGTGGTTCTTCATTGTGTTTATTTTGGCAAGAACTGGCTAACTTGTAAGCAAAGATGGTGAGAAATAATCAGAAATGTGGGGTCTTGTAGTCAAGGACTCCAAGACCCAACACCAGGATTAGTATATTTCTCAAAGGAATTTTGTTTAAAGACTTCTTAACAAAACAATGGATCTAGTCTTGTGGTCCAGAGAAGAGTAAGGATGCTGCTGTCCTGTTTATTAGGTGCCTAAAGTTATACACAGACTCAAGATCGTGGCTGCTAGGGCTGGGAGGTAGCTCAGTGGCAAAGTGCTTGCCTTGCAACATCCTGGGTTCGATCCCCAGTACCAAAAAAAGAGACCCAAAAAAAAAAAAAAAAAAGATCGTGGCAGCTAAAATAAGAGATGAAGATGGAACTTATTAAAATAAAGTCATTAAAATGTGTAGGATGCATAGGGAGAAATAAGTCAGACATATTAAGTACATCCAGAAAAGAATTTGGTAAAGTCACTGGCACATACAATTGAATGGAGACAAACATATAGAGCCCCTATTATGTTTCTGACAGATTTGTATTTGGCAAATGTGGCCATGGAAGTGAATCTAATATAAGGAAGAAACGTATAGACAGAAAAGCCAAGGATCATCTCTGGCATTCTTTTTTTTTTTTTTTTTTTGGCCAGTCCTGGGGCTTGGACTCAGGGCCTGAGCACTGTCCCTGGCTTCTTCTTGCTCAAGGCTAGCACTCTGCCACTTGAGCCACAGCGCCACTTCTGGCCATTTTCTGTATATGTGGTGCTGGGGAATCGAACCCAGGGCCTCATGTATACGAGGCAAGCACTCTTGCCACTAGGCCATATCCCCAGCCCCTCTGGCATTCTTAACAGAGAGCAGAACTAAGGACATTCTTTATGGCAGGGATTTTCCCTACTCCTGCCTAGTACTGCAAACCACAAAGCGGGAGATGTTTTACTCATTTCTCATTTCTGATTCACTACAAAATGTTGGATATATGTGAGAAGGATGGAGATAGAACAGATAACTGGGTTTTGTTCACAGGCATGGGACTTGCAAAGTTGACAAAAAGTAATGTATCTCTCAGTGAACTTGGTTTAATTAAACAGGTATATGGTTATGTTTCTTTTTGTTGTTGTTTGTGTCGATCTTGGGGCTTGAACTTAGGGCCTGGGCACTGTTCCTGGGCTTTTGTGTTTAAGGCTAGTGTTTTACCCCTTGAGCCACAATTTCACTTCTGGCCTTTTGTGGTTAATTGGAGGTAAGAGTTGCTCAGACTTTTCTGCCCAAGATGGCTTCGAATTGTGACCCTCAGATCTCAGCTTCATAAGAAGGATTACAGGCATGAGCCACTGGTGCCTTGCATCCTGGTTGTTTCTTTATGGGAGAAGGTAGTAATACTTACAAACACCATACACATGGATATTTGGATGTTTAAAATGGCAGATATGGTTCATTGACATTTCCATTTTTGTCCTCTACAGCTAGTAATATTTGGATTTGTTTTTCATTCCCTAAGCTTGATATTAGGCATAAATTTTGGTCATCTGAGCTGGGTAAGTCTGAATATCTGAGCCATAGTCTTATCTCTACATTTACATTCAGTTCCTTTTTTAGCTGTATAAGGCCAATACACCTATCCATCTTTGTAAGCACTCTCTTGCAAGGCCTAAACATCTCAGTCACTGAATTACATCTTACTTCCAGCCACCTGCCATTTGCCTTAGATCACCACCACTCAGATGACTTTTAACTCACCCCACCCTTAGAATAATATGTACAACACAATGTCATCAGCACTATTTGTCATACAAACTGACTCATGACAAAGCTGAGCTTATTAGAATCATTATGGTAAAGAGAAACAGTGGAAGAAAGGGTGAACCAATTCAGCAGTAATATTGACTAGATACAATGCTGAAAATCAACTATACAACTTGGGCAAGGGAGAGGGGCTAGGGAGGGAAAATACTGGAGGGAAATGAGGGAGGAGATCACAGTGTTCAAAAAGAAATATACTCAATAGCTGACTTATATAACTAATACCTCTATACATCAACTTTACAATAAAATGAGAAAACATAAAGAAAAATCACTTCTCAGGTGCCAGTGGATCATGTCTGTAATCCTAGCTACCCAGAAGGCTGAGATCTGTGAATCACGGGTCAAAGACAGCCTGGGTAAGAAAGTCTGTGAGATTCTTACATCCAATAAATAACTCAGAAAAGGCCAGAAGTAGCACTGTGGCTCAAGTGGTCCACTGACTTTCAGCAAAAGAAGCTCAGAGACAGTGCCCAAGTCCAGAGTTCAAGCACCAGGACCAGCAAAAAAGAAAACTCACTTATCTTCAAACTTTTATTACCACTGCTCACCTACTAAAATGAACTCCACTTCATCGGCCACATGCCACATTGCAGGAGTTAGAGAAATATTTAAGAGAACTAATTCTTCTTTGGAGAGAGAAGACACTATCACTTTCCAAATGAAAGATAATGAACATGTCTTCATAGACAAATACATTTTATTAAGCTATGTGTCTACTGGTGATACTAAATATAGTCCAAGTAGTAAAATAAAATAAAAACCAAATAAAGGTTCTTAAAATGCATCAGTGAATCAACTCTTAAAGAAATAGACTTTTGTTACTATATGTAATTTTCCTAAAAATCTGAAAAGCTTATTACTCTATTTCACGGGTGAAGAAACTAAACAGCAGAAAATTTACATAACTTTCTAAACATCACATAGTAAGGAAATAATGGAAAAGAACAAAAATTCAAATGCATCAAACTCCATGACCTGGATTTCTACCTGCAAAATTCTAAAATACACATCTGAATTGCTGTATGAAACAGACTTACGATCACCAAGACATGAAATAAATGTAGCCACCAAAAGAAAAAATCGAAATCAGAATGCAACAATAATGAAAAAATTATACTTAACTATATTCAGTTTCTCACACAATTAAAATTACTTCCTAATTATGAAATTTTCAAAATTCTCACACACAATACCATTTTTAAAGGCTTCTTCTCTTCTAATTTCTCTAAAATAGTTGTTGAAAGTTGTTTATTAAAGAGAAATTAATTATTACTGATTTTAGAACTGGATTTTACATTAAATGAACATTCTCAAAAGAAGAATGTTTTTAATAAAGCAACTTACAGAAAAACAATTTTTAAACACAATTTACAAGGGACCATACTAATTTCTGAGAGCATTTCTACTGTTCACTTACTACATGAGAACAAAGCAAGGAAACAGAATTTTAATTGCTCATTATGCAACACTTAATAAAAAGCTGCCTGTGGATTGATTTAGATAAAGGAAAAATAGGATTGTATTTTTTTTTTTTTTTTTTTTTTGCCAGTCCTGGGCCTTGGACTCAGGGCCTGAGCACTGTCCCTGGCTTCTTCCCGCTCAAGGCTAGCACTCTGCCACTTGAGCCACAGCGCCGCTTCTGGCCGTTTTCTGTATATGTGGTGCTGGGGAATCGAACCTAGGGCCTCGTGTATCCGAGGCAGGCACTCTTGCCGCTAGGCTACATCCCCAGCCCCAGGATTGTATTTATTCAAGTTTTTCATACAGGCTTTTTTTTTTTGGTGATACTGAGAATTGAATTAAATAATATGATTCCATTTGAGAAAATATTTACTGGAGATTACTGCATGGCTTAAAAATATTTTCATTTATATAGGTCAAAAGACCTTGGGAGGAATTAAAACTAAAATCAAATCAAATCCAATTATCATCTGTTTAGATCTGAGAGAAAAGACAGAATACTGCAATTATCTACTGCAATAATTTTTTAATAATTTTACTCATAACTAAAAGTTCTCTAAGATCACTCTACATGAGTACTCTTTTGAACTCTTCTTACAAAATGACTTTTTGTTTTGTTTTGTTTTTGTTTGTTTGTTTTTGCCAGTTGTGGCCCTTGGACTCAGGGCCGGAGCACTGTCCCTGGCTTCTTTTTGCTCAAGGATAGCACTCTGCCACATGAGCCACAGCGCCTCTTCTGGCCATTTTCTATATATGTGGTGCTGAGGAATCGAACTCAGGGCTTTATGTATAGGAGGCAAGCATTCTTGCCACTAGGCCTTATTCCCAGCCCCACAAAATGACTTTTAACCAGCATTTAATTTTATATTATGCACTGACAAAATGGCTATTAAAGGTGCTAAAAATAGCCTACATACCATATTGTCATCTGATGAAAGATAAAAATGTTAATTTATGTCTTAAACCTGAGTAAGGACTAGGATAACTTAAAAGGGCTCTGAATTTCCCCCAAATTAAAGTGATAATAAAGAGTACATTGGCTTTCATGGTCTTAAACTGTGATTTACAATATGCTCTGGCTGTTGCTTAGTCATTTATAAATAGCAGTATTTTCAAAGTAAGCCTATGCATGGACATTTTATGACATCAAAGAATGGATATCACAGTTAATACTGTTCAAACATCACGAAGAATGCACTTACATCCTAGAAGGTATCTTCAAGGGGATTTCAGATTAAATTAAGAACTATAGCAAAAATGCATTTTGTAAAACTTAGCAGAAATGCTCAAGCCCACTATCAACAAATTTCTATATTGATAACATATTTTAGTAATACTATTTTCTGAGCTGGCACCAGAGGCTTAAGCCTATAATCCTAGCTATTCAGAAGGCAGAGATCTGGAAATCAGGAAAATCTGGGAGATTCTTATCTCCAATTAACCAGCAATGGTTCAAGTGGTCAAGCAGTAGCCATAAGCAAAATAGCTCAGAAAAGTGACCAGGCCCTCAGTTTAAACAGTAAGACAGACAGACAGACACACACACACACACACACACACACACACACACGCTATATATATATAGTACCAATGGCCTGACAGACCTTATACAACAATACAAAAACACACTATTACGTTCTCTGAATTATTTTTTCGGTTGAGTATTTGTAGGGTTATTACACAAAAGTGTCAACTACTTAAGGTTTTTTTTGTTTTGTTTTGTTTATGTGGGGCTTGAACTTGGGGCCTGGGTGTTGTCCCTGAGCTCTCAAAGCTAATGCTCTACCCCTTTAAGCCACAGCACCACTTCTGGTTTTCTGAGGCTTAATTGGAATAAGAGCATCATTAATTTTCATGTCTGGGATGGCTTCAAAATGCGATCCTCAGATCTCATCCTCCTGAGTAGCTAGGATTACAGGATAAAGCCACCAACACCCAGCTATTTAAGTTCTTATTCAGCTAAGTTATTTAAGCGGTATATTCTAATGGTATAATACCTGACATTTTTTTATATTTTGTCAGAAGTTAATTTTTCTTTTAAATTCAGCATACCATTATAGCTAAATATGTACATGTTAAAAACTGTCAATCTTTAGAAATGTTTAAAAACCCACTACAGAGTTGCTTTACTATATTTCTTCTGAAAAACATATAGCTAAAAACTGTTTTCGTAACTTTACTGGGAAACCACTGGGTCCCTTGAAAATACTTTCCATATCACCACTTTGCTTTTAATTCCTACTAATTTCTAAACATTCTTCCTGAAAAAAACATGAGACAAAAACAAGACAAAACAAACCTACTAAACAAAAACTCGTACTCACTTCAAATCTATATACCCCCATTTCCATTTATTTAAACACACATACACATTACAACTGATTCTTAAGTAGCTTCCTTCATTTCTAGTATCAAAACAAAGGAAATCTCTGCTCCACCAAGTCTCTGAACAATCTTCCTGCACACTCTCTAATACAGTGAATAAAGATAGCAACCAAAAACATAAGCCTATAAGCAATTCTCAGTACCAACTCTTGTCCTCTTGTCAAACACTGAATGTCCCAGTGTCTGTTTCACTGCCCGTGAACTTTTACTACTCCAAGCCGGTCCACCATTCACTTGTACTGTACTAGATTTTTCACAGTAATTTAAATTTTTTTTTAAGTTTCAGTTTGATTTTTAAAAATTTAAGTGATTATACTCATATAGTCTAAAATTAAAAAGACAAAATTAAGTATTTCTGTGGTGGCTCTAAGTATGTATTAATGAGTAGGATCTGCTACTTTGAGATTACTGGGTGGCAACCTTTATTACCCACATTGTCTCAGGTGGAAACTGTGAGGTATAGAGGTTAAGTGACTTCTACAAACTAATGTTACAAGTCATATAGCTTGAAAGCTCAAATCTTAACATCAAACCCTGTGTCTACTGTATACCATAAATCCTTCATTTCTGAGAGCATAAAATCAATTCAATATAATACTGAGTATCTACAGACATTAACTATGAATATTTCCTTTAAGAGGTCAGTATTTAAACAAGAAGAAGATTCTTTCAGACATAGCAGTTATCTTTATTTGCACTCAAAAAATTATTTTTTAAAAAATCTCACAAGCTAAGAAATTTCTTACTTCTTATCATACAGAGTCATTGCTGGTCCTAAAGGAAGTGTGGTATAATGATAACAAGCATCTTTCTTCTTTTACCTCTAAATGACCTTGAACAATAAACAATACTTTTTTGTCTTGCTATTTCCATTCTTAGAATCAGAAAACTTTCATGCCTACCTGACAAAGATAATACAAGGAAGAATTTACTGTTTGTGGGTTGTTTTGAGGTTTCAAAATGAAATTCATAATCCAGCTGATCTTCAACCCTAGAGAAAAGACAAACTTGACTTAAAACAACTACTTCATCAGATGCTTCCAAAATGATTGCCATTAGTTATAAAAACGTTTATTAATGCAATCCTGATCACAATAAAATAAGGGGATATGTTTTCACTCTTGTCCAGAAAGTTCTTTTGCACAGTTCAAAAAATTTAATACTTCTGTCTTCATGTATTTCTTCTTCAGTAAGCACACTAATTTTGTCAAATTGGCAAAACTTGTTGTGCCTTTATTACAGAGAACAGGTGCACTGAAGAAAATGATGCAATTAATTGCAACATTAATGTATAAAACATGAAATAACAGATTTTACTATACAAATTTTGCTAAACTTAAACTATGTTCTTGGAAAATGAAATAAACTTTTAACAAATATTAACCCTTTATAGTTTTATGAAGTTTGTCCTCAACTGCTTCTTCTGCCATGACAGGTAAACAAAATTAAAACCAAAGCTTCAGTCACTAAGTGTAACAGTAAATATAGCCAGTCTTTACTCCTATAAATTTGGTGAGAAAAAAGCTAGTGAGGAAAAGTGAAGAGGTTTTATTAAGTTGGAAATTTCAAGAACTGAGTGGACACCAACCTTAAGATAGGAGAGCTGAAAAGATTAAAAGCAGGTCAGAACTCTTTAATAAGAAGTAAACATGAACAGACAAGTGAAAAGGGTGCATCTACACCAAAGTGTTTTGGAAGGAAAGAGAAAACACGCTTGGAAACTGGAAGTGGACAGAACCACTGGACAGAAAGCAAGAAGGCCAAGGGCCAAGAGAGAGCTAGGGCAAGGGAGAGCCCCGGAGGAGCACACGCTAGTGCAAAGCTAGACAAGCAAACACCACAGCACCTGGCAAAAGGGAGTGAGGACAGGCATGCAAGGAGAATCGTAACCTCGGGAGAGCCGAGAAGGCGCGGGATGAAGCCGAATCACCAATGGGGTGAAGATGGAGGGGGTCCTGGGGGCGCCGGGGATGTGGAGGAAACACCCAGGACGTGGGGGTGACCGCGGGGCCTTGGGGGGGGGGCGCCGGGGCCGTAAGGGGGCACCGTGGACGTGGGGGGGGAACCCCAGACCGTAGGGGGGCAACGGGGCCGTGGAGGGGACACCGGGGACGTGGGGGGGGGGCCTTGCCGGGGACGTGGAGAGGACACCGGGGACGGGGGACACCGGGACCGTAGGGGGGCAACGGGGCCGTGGAGGGGACACCGGGGACGTGGGGGGGGGGGCCTTGCCGGGGACGTGGAGAGGACACCGGGGACGGGGGACACCGGGCCGTAAGGGGGCGACGGGGCCGTATGGGGGGCACCGGGGACGGGGAGGGCGACGGGGCCGTAGGGGGGGCACCGGGGACGGGTTGGGATACCGGGGCCGTAGGGGGGCGACGGGGACGGGCGCCAGGAACGTGAGGGGGGACACCAGGGGCCCGGGAGGCACGGGGGCCGTGAGAGGGACGCCTGGGGCGCACTGGGGCCGTGGGGGAGAGACTAGGGCCCTGGGGGGTACGCCCGCCGAGGATCCGGGACCCGCGGCCCAGCGCCTCCCGGAGAACGTCCCGCACCGCCGTCCCCACCGACCTTCAGCAGGCGGGGACCCGGCTCCGGAGCCTCTCGCCGGGACGCTTCGGGAGGCCGAGGACCGGGCGGCGAAGGCCGCTTCCGGCCCGGCCCAGGACCGAGCCGGGGGTGCAGAGGCGCCTTAGCGACCGCGGGGGGATTCAGCGACCACCCCGCCGGCTCGGGCCTGTCCCGACGTCAGGCTGAGAGGCTCAGATTTCGGCCCTGCCCGTGTCAGCACCATTCCGCCCGGGCCCACTCACATCGCCATCGCAGCCACAGCGATTACCGCAGCCGCTTCGTCACCGCCGCGGGTCGGTCACCGCCGCTCCGCCTCGGGCCCAAAGCTGCCGGCGAGCATGCGCAGTCCCCGCTGTCCCGCGTCCCCGTCGCCCAACCGGCGGCGCTACCTGCGCTCCACAGGTCCCGGCCGCGCGGCCCCGCCCCCGGCCTCTGCCCTCAGCGGCCCCTCCCCCCCGCCTCCCTTCCCCTCCCCGCCTCGCCCCACCCTCTCTGAGGACAGGCCCCGCCCCTGTTCTCTGCCTTCCGTCCTAGGCCTCAGTCCTCCGCCCCCGCCACTCCCTCCACTCCGCGTGCGCCCCTCCCTCTCTGAGAACAGGCCCCGCCCCCCTCCACTCCGCGTGCGCCCCTCCCTCTCTGAGAACAGGCCCCGCCCCCCCTCCACTCCGCGTGCGCCCCTCCCTCTCTGAGGACAGGCCCCGCCCCCCCTCCACTCCGCGTGCGCCCCTCCCTCTCTGAGAACAGGCCCCGCCCCCTGCCACTAGCGCCCCGCCCCTCGGTGCTGCGGCCGCTCGGGCTCTAATGCCCCCTGAGATTTCCAGATTTGCTCGCCCGGCTCGGATCCCGTTCCCTCCCGCGAGAATGGGATTTTGCGTCACCAAAGAGCGCCCTCTCCCGCGGCGAGGCTGCAGCGGCCGGCCGCAGTGGTGTGGGACCTACCTCCTCTCCTCTCCCAGCCCTCCCCGTTCCTGGGTAGAGGAGCCGAGTCCCGGGCAGTGGGGACGGCGGAGTCCTCGCGCGCCCCGGTGCTCTCGGGAGCCCGCCGCGGCTGTAAGCGGTGCCCATCTGGAAACTTCTAGGTGCCCCAACGTAGAGACCGCTGAGGAGGCCTAGCCTCCAGCAACAGGCGCGGGAACAGCCCTGGGTGATCGCGTCCCTCCGTCTGGGATCGGCAGGTCTTAGTGGGTGAAGCTGCGCGAGCAGGCACAGCAGTGGATGAAGTGGTGGGTGGATAGTAGTGATGGCTGCCCAACTCTCTGAGCAGACTTACTGCTGATCTGTGCACTGTAAATGGTTAAAATTTTATCTTTTACTGCAATAAAAATGACGTGGAAAAAGGTTCTGTGCACTCATTTGGGAATTATGGACTTGCCCAGGCCGTATGACTTAACCTGTTCTTTTCTTCACCTTTGGATAAACTTTTTTTTTTTTTTGGCCAGTCCTGGGCCTTGGACTCAGGGCCTGAGCACCGACCCTGGCTTCTTCCCGCTCAAGGCTAGCACTCGGCCACCTGAGCCACAGTGCTCCTTCTGGCCGTTTTCCATATATGTGGTGCTGGGGAATCAAACCGAGAGCTTTAAGTGTAGGAGGCAAGCACTCTTGCCACTAGGGCATATTCCCAGCCCTGGACAAACTTTTAACATAATTGGTATTGCCACAGTTATACCATGGTAAGTGGTTGCTAGCATTTACATTTTATCTTCCTTCTGGAGTAGTCCCTCGTCTCCTTGTGAGGCATAGATTTAACCATTTGCAAATGGCATGATGCGTGGTTAAAGAATTTTTTTTCTAAGGAGGTTACATTTCTTTAACAAAAGATACAAGATGGAGCAAAGCCAAGTTTCATTATACAGCTTCCTCCATGGGAACAGCTACAAATGGGAACTGACACATGTGTTACTTCATAACTTAATGTTGTAATATTATTTCATGACTTATTGTGATCGTTTTAGAATAACTATAATATGAAACACCATAACTATCTTTTCAGAAGGAAATTTGTTTTTATTTTTCTTTCTAAATTGATAATGTTGCTTGCATCTAGTTGTTTGGAGGATGATGGAAGAAAGACTATTGTGTATTGTGGACTCAACTCTAGTATTAAAGGAAAATGAAATGTATATAAAAAATTTAAATTATGCATATACCAGTGCTATACTGTTTAGTAAAATATTACAGGGAAAAAACCTGGTAGTTGAGTAATTCATTAAAATACAAAGTAGTTTTCTGCTTGGATCCTTCAGAACCCATCTGTCAGAGAAGACATTTCCTCCCACCACCATGCCTCTAAATCATTCCTGTGATGGTTAATTAGTATCAAGTGACACAGCAGTGAAATAATCCCTATTTTGTGTTACATGCCTGCCTGACACTTAACCTTGGTTTTTTAATGTGATATTTATATTAATTACGTTTTGTGATAGCAAATAGTGTCTCACTGTTAGGTCTGCCCAGGAGAACTGCCCCTCCCCCCTTCTTCACCTGTCTGATACCAGTTATCACCTGTCACTCTCCTGAGTCAGCAAAGGACCCTACTCTGAGGTCACTTCCTCATCTGCCTGAACCACCCTGGACTCATCGCTTCATTAAAATTAACCCATATCTCTTGACCTTTCATATCAAAATGCCACTATAAAAAAAGACATTGCAAGCTGTAGTACTTGTGTGAGTGTGCACATGCATACACACACAAAACAATTCTGATTCAATAAATACATCCTTTCATCTGTTTGGCACAGAAAAGTCCCTTTGATGGCAGCTTTCAGTGCATTCAGACTTGAGTTGAAGCACTTACAGCAGGTTCCTGGTTGCTAAAATCTGAATACCAAAACACCTGACTCACCAAATTATTTCCTAGAATAGTTACTTGGGTGGAGGCTCATCAAGTTAATAACTAAACCTAACTCTCAAGTGTGTTGGCCAAGGACATAATACTGCTTAATGATGCAGTATCCACCCAGAAAGATAAGGAAGCTTTGATATCCTGATCAGTTGACTTGAAAAGGAACATGACTCACTGGCACCCAGGACGTTGAATAGGTGGTTTGAATTGGAAATATTTTGGAAGTTGAAGAACTAGGCCAGTCTTTAAGAGAATGCTCTATACCAAGCCCGAGGCAATTGGGGATTCAAAATAGAAAACTTTAAAAAGCAAAAACCTTGTGTAAGAGAAACAGGCAGAACATTAATATTTGCATTGTGAGATAAGAGTCAGGGTTGTGCTGGCTTAGAACAACTAGTTAAACACCTCTAACAACCTTCTATACAAATATATCACTAAAATGACCTCGGGTATGTCAAGCTCTATCCTGATGCCTGGCTCATAGTGCCACGTTTGTTTTTTTCTCTTCTGTGATTTCCTTTTTGTGTAAAAATAAGAATCTTTAAGATGATACCTTCAACAGCTTTCATATAGTTCATATTTCTAAGGTGTTAGTGTCTCAAATGTAGCATTTTAGATCTTGCTATGGATAATTACCAAACATGACAATAAATGTAGCCATTTTTATTAAATTTCTGGCCCAGAAATTATTTTGGAGAGGGCATTTTGGTACAAAGACTCTTAGCTCACGTTGATACCCTTGCCATGATTCTTGCCAAAACCAACCAACCAACCAACAACTGTATACAGTCAGAATATAAAGATTTTAAATGTCACTGATGATTCTATTTTGAACTGGATCTTTCTGGACCTTTTCATGAGAATATAATGAATTAAAATATAAGCAAATTGTACAACTTATGGTTCCCAAAGCACAACATGAGTTCTGAGTCAGGGTGAAATGTACTCAAAAGATAAAAGAGTACAGGGGCTGGAAATGTGGCCTAGTGGTAGAGTGCTTGTCTAGCACACATGAAGCCCTGAGTTCACTTCCTCAGTATCACATAAACAGAAAAAGCTGGAAGTGATGCTGTGGCTCAAGTGGTAGAGTGCTAGCCTTGAGCAAAAGAAGCTCAGGGACAGTGCCCAGGCCCTGAGTTCAAGCTCCAGGACTGGCAAAAAAAAAAATTTTTTTTTAAATAGAACAAGCCGGGCACCAGTGGTTCACAACTGTAATCCTAGCCTACTCAGGAGGCTGAGATATGAGGATCACATTTTAAAGCTAGCCTTGGTAGAAAAGTCCATGAAACTTTTGTCTCCAATAAACTACACAGAAAAAGCCAGTGTTGCTTTGGCTCACGTAGTAGAGGGCTAGCCTTGAGCACAAAGAGGCTCAGTGACAGCCCCCAAGACCTGAGTTCAAGCCTCATGACTGGAAAAAAAAAAAAGATAAAGTACATATAAAGTATACGTGTATGTATTATGAATATATAAGGAATGAACATCTAAAATACTTAGTTTTTCAATCCACTCAGCCTATATCATGTTCACTTCAAGTGATCATGTATGTAGTCATGCTATATGTTTAGAATTTTATTAGTAAAAAATAAATGGAATATATACACAGTAACATCATTTTTATCTAACAATCCTCCATTTCTTGTTTGATGTTTTCCTGATGTATATTTTCTTTTGTTTTCTAGAATATGCTACCATTGCTACCTTCTAGAACAAAATATTTTTAAAAATCACAAGAATTTATTTGAGTTTGTATACAATGTTGATAGGTTGCATTTTCTTGAGAATTTACCTATTTCACACCCTTCCTTTCCACTCTCCTCCAGTGAACACCCTTGGGGGCAAGTTTCATTGAAATAGATACAGCTTTGTTGTTGGGCTAGTCCAGTTAGACAGGAAGAAACTTGCATGGAGAGGCACTGCTGTGCCCACAGGATCACCCTGGCACCCAGCAAACAAGCCTGCTGTTCCTATGCTTTGCGTCACATGCCTGAAGAAGTAGGACACTGGAACTCAGGAGCTTGTACAGTTTTTTGTAGGGTTGAGGGAAAAAGACAGATGCAGAATAATTGAAGGGGAGGACATGCTCCCAAAGGAGAGGAAAAGAAAGAATGGTCTGAATATTTCAAAGACAGGAAACTTTCTAGATTATGAAATAACCCCAAACACTGCTGGTCAACCTGTGTCTCTTTGAAAGACAACAATTAGATTTTTTTTGAATAATTTCCTAACAGGAAGTAACACAATGGAAACTGGAGAATAGTGGTGTAGAAAAAAATATCTAAGAACTTGGAAGAAACAAGGCTGAGTATTTGATTACAATAGTATGCAAAATTCAAGTTGGGAAAATAGAAAGGGAATTTTGTGCATCTAGTTTTATTAGCTAGGCATAAGATTTCAAATATGTCAAAGCATTTTAACAATCTCATTTTCAAATACAATGGCAAACTATATTATCTTAGTATTGTGACATTTTTAGACTTCCAAAAATGGTAGAAAAAATTGACAAAGCTTTGATTGTATAGATTTCAGAAAAAAATAAAACTATTAGTTTAAAACTGAATAATAAAGATAACTTGTTTATTGTGGGATAAAAAGGCCCACGTTAGTCAAATTACAGAAAATCTATCCTATTACAAGGTAGAGATCTATTTGTAAGATTAGCTATCGGGAAGCAACTGATTTATTTTGAAACAATTGCTTCTAAGAACTATTTTTTCTGTGTGCTAGTCCTAAGACCATGGCCTGTGTGCTGTTCCTCAGCCTTTTCCATTCAAGGCTAACACTCTACCACTTGAGCTGCACCTCTACTTCTGGCTTTTTGCTATTTATTTGGCAATAAGGATCACACAGACTTTTCTGCCTGGCTGGCTTTGAACCATGATTCTACTAAGATTATAGCCATGAACCAGTGGCTCCTAGCTCTTTAAGACCATTATTTTTAAAAATCTTTTGTGCCCACATCCACAATGCATCACACTTTTTTTGGTGATGGTCCTGGGGCTCGTACTCAAGGCCTAGGTGCTGTCCTTGAGCTATTTTGCTCAAAGCTAATGCTTTACCACTTGAACTACACTTCTACTACTAGCAATGTTGGTGATTAATTGGAGAAGAGCATCTCAGACTTTACTGCAGGTGCTGGCTTCAAACTACCATTGTCAGATCTCAGCCTCCAGAGTAGCTAGGATTACTGATGAGAGCCACAGGGCCTGCCTCCTATCAACTCTGTTTTATCATAATAGTTTATCAAGACCTGCATTTCTCTCTGGACACAGAATGCTTGTACAATCTTTTTTTTTTTTGGATGTTCAATGGTTTCTAATACTTTTGTGGATACTTTTATTGGCTTTTAACGGTAATATAAAATGGACATATCTCAAAATGGAAATGAACATATTTACAACAAACCAACACAAGCATCAATCATGGAATTACAGGGTCACTTTTTTTTTTTTTTTTTGCCAGTCCTGGGCCTTGGACTCAGGGCCTGAGCACTGTCCCTGGCTTCTTCCCGCTCAAGGCTAGCACTCTGCCACTTGAGCCACAGCGCCGCTTCTGGCCGTTTTCTGTATATGTGGTGCTGGGGAATCGAACCTAGGGCCTCGTGTATCCGAGGCAGGCACTCTTGCCGCTAGGCTATATCCCCAGCCCCCAGGGTCACATTTTAATTCCTGAATTTTACAGCTCAGCATTAATATCACCACATGTATACAAATGTTGTAAAACAAGTACAGTGGTATATTTTTAATACAAAATAAACATCTGTTTTATGGAAAAAACTATACTTCATATCTACACAGACAGCCCATCTTTTCCAAACAATAGTCAAAATTAAAATTAACTACAAAATTTCCAAACAGGGGAAACTGCTTCAGTTTAAGCTACTCTGGGAAAATGGACCCATAACACATTACAAAAGGTGATCTAAAGACTATAGCTGGGATTACTATTTTTTAGAATTTTTTTTCCCAATGTGCATTGTTAATTGTAGTTTGGGGACAATTTTTTTTTAATCTCAGCAGGATCTCAGATCATAGATGAGCAAACTAACATTAAAATATTTACAGTTAACTTGTTCTAAAAATAAAACCTCTTAACGGTTTGCCTCAATTATTGTAAATTCATTCACGTACATGGAATGTGCTTTTACTCTTATAAAAGCAGCTTTCATATTACACCCTTTTTGTATATGGGAAAGCTTCATGTGCTGCATGTGATTAAGATAACCTAAGTAGCTTTATGGATCAAAATGGCCTCTAGCTGTTAAATGCCATTTGATTCAGCACTATTCCTTTATACTTTAAAACTTGCCCGAAGATCTCAAGAGACACAACTTTACCGACAAAATAGAAAGTGTCTTTTTATCTTCCACAAAAGATTGTACTGGTAAGTGGATGGAGACATCCTCTTCTACCCCACTTAAGTTTTCAGAGTATCAATTGGAATGGAATACTATTGCACTGTTTCTTAACTGTGGTTATCCCCTAAAAGTGCTGATTTTAAAGTAATATTAGCCCATCCATTCTGAATCCATGATTTTGTCAAAATACAGTGAAATTTCTGATGTATAGAATTTAACATGTGCTGTTATATAGGGTGTACTTCCCTCCGAATTTCTGTGAAATCTTCAAAGAAATGGTCCCAGTCACTTGATTTCACTTCTATATGACAATTCAATGTTTTCTATTAAAAATTCCTTTTAAAATGAGGCAACTGATTAAAACACCATGCCAGCACCATTGTATAAGTAATGTTATTGGATTTGCAACTGAAGCTTTAGATTTTTCCTGGTTTGGTTAACCCTCTGCATTAATATTTTATCAACTTTTCCCTCCCCAAAACTGTCCCAAAACCTGAGACTTTCCTTTTTGAGAAGCTATCTCCCATTATTTTTTGACAGCCTGAAAGTCAAAACCCTTAATTACTAGCAAGCAATTAAGTTCCTGGGAAGCCTGGTTTGTTTTCTTACACAACTAAACTCTCCTAGGTGATATACTGTGTGTCTGCTATTCCTTGTATATATTTATAGGTTCAAGTGAGAAAGCTTTCTGATTGAGATTTTCAGCTCATTGAACAGTTGCAGCATTTTAGTAAGATCACATGCTGGGTGTCCCCCAGCAAATATTTTATGAACCAAGGCGAGGTCTTTTCCTGGGGGATGTTTCTTCTTCATCTTCCTCTTCGTCATCTAGATAATCCACTAAGCCAACCAAACTCCCCTTGGTGGCTGTTACTGATGCAGCCACGTTTGTAGTTTTGGAAGAAGACCCATTAGAACTTGTTGGTGGTGTCTGAGCCACTACGGATTTACTGCTTGTTCCATTAGCAGCACTGGCAGAGTGGGAGAAAGTAAATTTGAAGCTACCAGAAGGTCTCCTTTTAGGAAGATTTTCTTTATCTTCACTTTCTTTGGCTTTTTTAGTCTCCATAAATTTTTCATAGCTATCTGGGAAATCATCTTCTGGCTTAGATTTTTCAGCTGGTGCCACTTTTCCTTCTTCCTCTTCATCCTCATTAAACCACATTTCTTCATCTTCTTCCAAAGCCTTTGCATCTCTGTGAAATCTGTTACTACGCAATATAGATGGTATACTGTTCTGTTTCAGGTTTTGTCTGTCTTTTTCTTGTTCATATTTAGTCTTCAATCCTTTGAATGTCTGAACATATTCAATTGCTTTATAAAATTGCTTTATATTCAAGTGCTTTATAAAAGTTCTCAACTATGTGTGAAGTAAGAGACTTGATATCTTCCACTCTTATAAATTCAAACAACTCAATAATAGCTGAATTTAATAGATTGTACCGAGTTCCATTATCCAGAAGAGCATTTATAACTGGCTCAAAAAGATTTCCCTTGGTGATGTAACAATTGTAAAATTCATCTTTAAGGCCAATTATCAGCCTCATAAAGCGAAGAGCACCAGGACAAATTGTATTGTTTCTGTCAGATCCATCTATATCATCCTTTTCACCTTTGTCTTCTGAAGTATTGGTCAAAAGTGGTGCAGTGAGGACATGCATACAATGGTTGCAGAAGAAATTTAGAAACTGACTCTTTTCAGTTTTATTACTTGTGGCCAGCATGTTCTCTGGGTCAATTAAAGCCCAAAGAAGTCCCATTAATTGGACTGCACCTCCTAGTTCAGGATCAGAGTCACAGATCATTTGTTCAATTACCACATTAATGAGAAGGATATCATCATCACTCTGCTGGGCTTCTTGCATCACAAATTCTCGAACCATCGATGGACTAAATTCTACCAGATAAGAAAATATATCCGTAGCAGCTGATCTAACTTGCAAATCGTCCATGCCCATGACAATTTCAAGAGCAGGAAGAATTCCTAGTTTTGCTAAAGTTTTGAAAAATGCATCCCTGTTTTGAGGTTGCTGTATTTGAGAAAATGCACAAAATTCCTTGAAAAAATTAACCAATTCACGCCGTTTATCATCATCCGTAGCCTCATCTGTTAATTGTGCAAAAACTTCAGACAAAAACTTCTCATCTTCATGCAACATGCTGACTATCTCAACTTGTTGAAGAAAATAAACGATGTTAGAGTAGAAAGAAAATTCTCTTCAAAAACAGATGGTGTAGGTAAAATGATGTCCTGAATATACTGTACCCTGTAAGTCTGATGTATTTTTTGTCTTAGTTCAGAGTCTGTTACTGGTATAACTTCTTTAAACTTTGCAGTTTTGGTCAAGAATTCTCTATTTCTTTTTGGCTGAGCCAAAGCAGGGTCATATTCAAGGCATCCCACAACATCCATGATACACTCATCAGAAAACAGCACCTCAAAAACAGTTGCCTTATTTAGGAATAATATTCCTCTAATAATTTCATACAGATGATGTAAACCTTCAGTGTTTTCTAGGTTCTCACAAGCTTGGAATCGCTGCAGTCGTTTTTTAATAGAGCCTTCATTTTCCAAGGCTAAGGCCAACTTTCCCCTACGAATAGGTGAGGAAAGAACTGAGGTAACGACGTCAGCAATCTCTTCAAGCTGATTGAGTTCACCGGTGGGCAGGTCAATCCGATGACTCGTTCCAGGCATTTCTTCACATCGTTCTTCTTCTGATTCATCAATGAGGTCTTGTGTGACTTCTACTGATGGGTCTTTACCTTGAACCTGACCAATGTTTTCCCAGATCTCGTCACAGCCAGCTTTTTCCTGAACACTTGGAGCCAAATCATAGTTCTCAGCTTCTGACCAAACCATTCATGTGTCCTGCTGTTTCTGACACGCCGTGTTGGGATGTATCTAGCGACCCGTCGGACTCTGCCCGAACCAGCAGCGACATCCCCTTCAGCTCCTCCACGTAGGTGGAGGAGACGTGCCCGGTGCCTCGGTCGTCCCCCTGCCGGTCTTCGTTCAGGGTACAGACCTTTACTCGTGGCCGTGTGTCCGACATGGTGGCTGCAGTGCCCGCCGCTCCGGCCGCCGCCTCCCCGCTCGCCCCGTCGGTGCACCTCCTTCTCGAGAGACGACGCGGCGGTGGCGGCGGCGGCGGAGGTGGCAGAGGCGGCGGCGGCGGCGGCGGCGGCGGCGGCGGCGGCGGCGGCGGCGGCGGCGTCGTCGTCTCTGGAGAGGTCCGAGCCACCGAGACCCCTCCGCTGGGAGTCTCCGCCTCCCCTCCCCTCCCTGTGCCCCCCAAGAGCTCGCTCGCTCTCCCCCGCCGCCGCCGCACACTACAGGCCCGCCATCTTGTAACCCGACTCTCGTACAATCTTTTATCTTCAATTGTGTGTGTGCGCGCGCGCGCACGTGTGTGGCGTATGCCTGTCCTGGGGCTTGAACTCAGGGCCTGGGCCCTGTCCCCGAGCCTCTGCTCAAGGATAGCACTCTACCTCTTGAGCCACAGCACCACTTTGGTCTTTTCTGAATAGTTTATTGGAGGTAAGGGTCTCGTAGACTTTCCTGCCTTGGCTTCAAACTGTGATTCTCAGATCTTGGCCTCCTGAGTAGCTAAGATTACAGGTGTAATCTATGCCTGGCTCACCTTACTATTCTTACTTTAGTTCTTTTCATATCCTTTTCTTTTTTTTGGAGGTACTGGGGTGTAATGCCCAGATTTTAAGGCCCCCAAAGACAACCGTCAGAGTCGAGTCAAAGCCAAACCCCAAGGGTCGTTTTATTGCGAGTTCGAACCCGGTCCCCCCTGCACACTCATTCTCAGTGACGCTGAGAGGCCCCGAGCACAATTCCAGCACAGCTTTTATAGACAAGTACAGGGAAGATGAGGAAGACCCCTGGTTACAAGTACATGATTGGTTGACATTTGCCCTAGTTTACAGGTTATCTCAGGATTGGCCTGGGTCTTCCCGCTGAAGCATGGGTCAGATGGCCTTAACCCTGGGGGTGGGCCTCCAGGAGTGGTCACATAGCCACATTCCTGGAGCCAGGCAGGTCCGGGCTGGGGTCTGAGAGCTGTCCAACCTTGAGTGGGCTCCAGGCACCGACAATTAATCACGTCCGGGCACCAGATAATGCCCAGAGTCAGGTAGTACAGAGTTCACAGAAGGGGTGTGGAGGTGGGGGGGCGTGTGGTTACAGAGTAGCTATCCACTTCCTCATGGGTTAGCAGGCAAAGGTACAGAAGCAAAATACCTGTTAGGGGCATAATGGTCACAATTTTATTCTCTATGCTCTTCAGGGGCTGGAACTCAGGACCTTGCTAGGCAGGGGCTCTACCACCGAGCCACACCTCCATCCCTGCTCCTTGCTAAGTATTTTTTGGAAAGGATCTTACTTCCTGCATGGATGTGAGCATCCACTCTCCAGTCTTCCTGGAGAGGGTGGCAGACACACTCACCCTGTCCATGATCACCTCTGTTTTGAGCAATTCTCAGGGATTCTGTAGCCCAGCTGAACTGCAACCACAATCCTCCAGTCTCAGCCTCACACATGGCTTGGGAGGACAGACACCATCCATCCTGGGCTCAGCCATGGGCTGAGAAGAAGATCTCACGTTTTGTCTGGGATCAGCCTCAAACCCTGGCCTCCCAATCTCAGCTATAATTATAGATGTGAGCCACCAGTACCCGGTTTCCATACCCATTTTGTTCTCCATTCCCACTTTCTGTGCTTCAATTTCATTGTATTTTTCCTAAAAACTTAAAAACTTCCTTAAAAACTTTGTTCTGGTGTTGAGCATCAGACTGAGTCTCTTTAAAATGTTCTTATTTTCTAAACATTTTTAAAAAATTGACATATGGCTCCTGGGGAAAAGGGTGAGTAATGATTTTAAACTTTAATGAGTTTACTATTTAATTCTATAATGCTTTGTGGATTTTGATTGAGAAGCTTAAACAATTGTACCTTTGAAATGTGATTGCATATTTATAGCTAAAACAATTTAAAACCGACTGCTTGGTGCCAAATTGAACAACAGTGTTATTTATTTGAATAAGACCTTGCATGCAGTAGTTCTAAAACACCCAATATGGTAGTAGTCCTTTACATGACAAGTTTAAATCAAATGGGGGATATTCAAATAGAGGATTAAAACACCTTGTAGATTTTACACTGTGTATGAAAACTCAGGTCTTCTGATGTTTGCACTGATGTTTCTTTTATTTCAGCCTCACACTTTACATAATTTACTACTGTAATAGAGTTTGTAAAATTTCACTGTCTTAGAGTTTCTATAACTCCATTTTGTTTTTGTGACTCCATCTTAGAGGGCTGTACTCCCACCCTCGAGACTAGTTCTTCATAGTTTGATATTTACAGATATATGTAGCCATTGTTCCTTTCTGTATCTAAATAGCAACCACAGTAACAGGCTATGGAAATGATCGGAGTAATGAGTTATAAAAATAATCATAGTGGTAGTTACAGAAATGCAATGGTAGGGGCTGGGAATATGGCCTAGTGGCAAGAGTGCTTACCTCCTGTACATGAAGCCCTAGGTTCTAAAACCAGAAACAAAACACAGGTGCCCACTTTTACTATTCTTATTTAATATAGTACTTCAAAATTTAGCAGAACCAATGATAAATACATAATTGTGATACAGATAGGAAAAGAGGAGTCAAGTTATCCCTGTTTGCAGATGATATGACTCCATACTTAGAAAACCCTACAGATGCCACCAAAAGGTTCTCATGACTAAAAAGTACCTTCAAGCAAAGTGGCAGGGATATAAAAGCGATATACAAAAGTCAGTAGCTTTTCTGTACACAAATAATGAAATCACTGAGAAAGACATCAGGAAAACAATCTTATAGTAGCCTCAAAACAAAACATAAAACAGGAACAGAGTTATCTTAGGAGATGAAAGAACTATATAGTGATAATTTCAAAAATACTGAAGAAAAAATACTAAAAGTATGGAAAGAGTGTTGTGCCAAGTTGCAAAACCAACACCAAGAAGACCACCGAGACTCAGACATTCCGAAATGCAAAAGCAAGGCAAGGCTTTATTTAAGCGAGCTGCAACTCGGGCCTCGTCCTACCCACCGACACAGCGGAGGTTAGGAGGGAGCCCCGAGCTGTGATTACACAGGGCTTATAAAGGCAAAGAACAAGGTTACAACAATCAGCTGTTCAAGCAAGCAAGATTAGGACACAGGTACAAATCTGATTGGCTCAGGGTTCGATTCTAAAATGGGGTTCATGTGGTAAAATGGGGCTCACGTGGTAAAATGGGGTTCACGTGGTAAAGTGGGGCCTGACTTCAAAGTCTGGCACTTCAAGAGCTACCCTATTCATGGATTAGAAGAATATTAATAGTTAACAATGTTAATATCATTCCATAGCCAGAAGTGCCAGAGGTGATCTACAAACTCACTAGAGTAACTATCAAAATACCAATGGTGTTCTTGACAGAACTAGTAAAAAAAAAAAATCTAAAAATGTTAGGTCCTCTCCCTGAGGGCTCCATGTAGATGCCCCCACCTCATTAAGTCTCCACCCAGTTACCTGGGTAACCTGCAGACCTGGAGGCAGTTACCTCCCCTTTCCCTGAGGTCACATCCTAATCCACCTGGCCACACCCCTTGCCCCTACCCTAGATATGAGGCAGGGCTGGGTGGGGGTCTCTCTCTCTCCCCCTTCTCTCTGGCCATGGATCACCTCGGCCACAGGCCAGCAGTTCAGTAATAAACTTTCTCTCCTGCCTGAATATCGCGTGGTGTTCTCTTTTACCGGCTACCTACTTTTAAAAAACCTAAAATTTATTTGGAATCATAAAGACCCTGAATAGCCAAATTCTGAGTGAAAAAGCAATTCTAGACATATAGCAATAACTAATTTCAAATTGTAATACAGAACCATTTTAATAAAATCAGCAGCATGTCATAAATAGTATCATAAAACATGTGAACCAATGAAACAGTAAAGGACCCAAAATAAACCTATATAAACACAACTATTCTGATATTTGACAAAGGTACCCAAAGCACACAGTGAAGAAAACACTACTTCCTAACAAATATTGCTGGACAAACTCCGCATCCACCTATAGAAGCCTGAGACCATACCTGAGCCTCTTGTGTTGTACTAAATTCCACTCACATGGGTTATACACTTTAATGTAAGACTTCAAACTATGAAATTACTGGAGAAAATCAAAAGTGACCCTCTTTTAGGAAATAAGAACAACATTTGACAAAAGGAATTTCATTCAATAAAAAGCTTTTGTGCAGTAAGCAAACATGAGAGTGAGACTACCTACAGAGTAAAAAAAAAAATCTTTGTCAGCTTTTCATTTGACAGAGGATAAACATTCAGGATATCTAAAGGGCTTAAAAAGCTTAGTATCAAAGGCGCTATTGTTTCAATTAAAAAAGAGCCGATGATCTGAACAGATATCTCCCAAAAGAAGAGGAACAAATGACCAATTTAAAAGGCCACATAAAGGCATGGTGTTTTTTTTAAAGAAAAAAGGTCAATATCTTTAGCCATCAGGGAAATTCAAATCAAAACCATGTTGGAGTCCAATGTGGTAGCACATCCACACAATCCCAGTACTATGGAGGCTGAGTCATGAGAACAGCAAGTTTGAGGCTGTTTTAGACTTTGTTCACTTGATTCTACTCAAGTGACTCTTATAAAACAAAACAAACGAAAACATTTATTGGGAAGGAAAAGAAAACCTTCTGCACTGCCGTATCAAGGTGTAGCCAATGTGCAAATCATGATAGTGTTCAATATCTAAAAATAAGCCAGGCATGGTGTACTTGCTTGTCTGGCTCTCAGCTACTTCAGACATAACACCAGTCATGGTTTTTGTTGGTTGGTTTGGAGATGAAGTTTAGGAAACTTTTCTGCCTGGATCTTAATCCTCTGGATCTCAGCTTCTTGAGTAACTAGGATTACAGGTGCAGACCACTGTCACCTAGCTTAGCACCTTCCTTTGAGTTGAGCAAATGAAAACCTCCAATCAAAATCAAACCCAAATGCCTCTGTATGAACATAAGAATAGGAACTTCGTGGCATACGTTAAACATGTGGTATTTCAAATGAATAAAGTGGAAATACACTTAATGGCATGGTTAATCTCAAATATATAATGCTAACTGCAGAAAAGTTATTAGGGAATACAATTACTTGACTTCATTCAAAAAGGGCTTAAAAACACAAAAAGTCTTTACCCTTCTAAAACTCAGAAAAAAATGTAACCTTTCTCTTAGTAAATATGCTATCATTTCTATTTGTGGCTGAAAACATTGGAACAAGTAAATATAACTATTTTGAGGACTAATGGTTTAGAACATAGTGCTGAACTAGTAAGTCATATGAAATTAGGTTATAGTATATTTAGTGTTGAATGATCCTGGCAACCTCTAATCAAAATGCTTTCCAACTAGACACCACACAGCTCCAGGGTGAATCTTTTGGGCCAGGACACAGATAAACACTTATCTAAACCTGCTCTACAACTGCACCCAATTATATTAGGGGTCTATGTGGCTAGACAGTTGACATATCTGTAATAGAGATGTCTAGTAACTACTTTGGGCGTTATCTGCTAAACTGGTTTTAAACATTTAAGTATTTTATTATGAAACACACACAGAAAAATTCACAAAACAAACACACAGGTGGGAACTATGGAAACACATCAAGCTAACCTCCAGTCAGCACCTCAGATCCCCATGTGCCTTTCCTCATGACATCTGTCTCTGCACGGTTCACAGGAGCACTTTTCCCATGTTTTTTGCTCATTGATTCCTGCCTCTGCTTTATAGTTTTCCCTCCTAACTCTACATCTCCAAACAATGTAATTTGTTCCTGTGTTAAACTTTTATGGATGGAATGGCAGTGCTATGTAATTAAGTCTGTTTCTTTTGCTCACCATTATATTTGCTTAGTGTCTTATGTGTAGACCATCATACACAGATCTTCTCCAACATCTAAATCTTACTTATATCATCTAACTGCCATTCTTTGTATTTTATGTAGCATTTTGGTAGTGGATGGCATCAAGGATGCTATTTTTGGTATTTTAATATGCCTACAACTGTAACCCCAATAAGCTTTCTACCCTATAATAAAAGTTTTAAAAGCTATAATATTTCTTGAGTATCTACCATGAACTAAGACCAATGAAACACTGGTCACATAATATTTTTGTACTTAACGAAATGCTGTATAGTACCGAGGGTTTGCCTACTGCTTTTTCATACGTTAACAAAAAAAATTCACAAAGATAAAAGGACTTAGCCTTTCTGAGATCTAGTTATCAGGGGCACAAACCTTGTTTTTATTATGTAAAATTGTATTAGTTATGTTAAGTAAATGAGTAACCTTTTTGTTTTACAGTAGTCTGTATGTTGCCAACTCTTGATATTTTGCTTTATTGTTCAGTTGGTGCTTGGATACAGATCAGACACTGAAATTCAAAAGGACAAAGGTAATGGTCTTAAGGTAAAAAAACAAACAAACAAATTGCCTTTCGTCTGTTCTTCTCATAGTAGAACATAATGACCTTCCTTTCATGGACTGGAGATGTGACCCTCTTCTTATAGGAACCGAGAAGGAGGGATCTGGCAGTTGGGGCCAGAGTGAGATGAGCAGGGAACTGTGAGTGGGCTGAATCTATTCCATGCTGGGTAGTCATTATCTAGCTAAGTGGACTTTGGTAAGTCGTATCTCCTTTCTGAAACTCAATTTCTTCATGTTAGTGGATATGCTGATCAATAATTTTAACCCTGAAATTGAAAAACCACCCTAAGTTCCTGTTTTAGCTACCTTAAGACTTCCTAGCCTGGGAACTTCTATGTTTAGCATGTTCCCCTGGCTGAGAACCAGTGGAGCAGATGATGACAAAAGTCTCTCTGGTGTAAAAATTCTGGGATAGAGTTTAAACTTTCCAACCTCAGCATCTTCGACCACAGTTATGTGAAGTTTTTCAAACTTCTGTAATTTTGTTAATAAAAATTAAAATAAGGGGACTGGGGATATGGCCTAGTGGCAAGAGTGCTCGTATACATGAGGCCCTGGGTTCAATTCCCCAGCACCACATATACAGAAAATGGCCAGAAGTGGCACTGTGGCTCAAGTGGCAGAGTGCTAGCCTTGAGCAAGAAGAAGCCAGGAACACTGCTCAGGCCCTGAGTCCAAGCCCAGGACTGGTCAAAAAAAAAAAAAAATTTAAATAAGGCCATTCAAAGTCATGATGCTAAACAAACACATTACTATTGGCTGTGAGTGATCATAACACAAATCTAAAGTTATTTATCAAGATAGCTTGAGAAAATTTGATGTTCCAGAGTATCCTAATGCACATCATTAAAATGTCCTCTTTGGCTGAGACAAGAGATGATCATAGGATATCTAATGAGATGACTTGCCCAGTCTGATCTAAAACTGGAGAGAGAATAAGAGATAAGTATCCCAATCTAAATCATTAAAAATATCAATAAAGTATAGCAGGAAAAAATGCAGCATGGAGGACAGGCCAGAGAACATCAACATCATCAGTGGTGGATAATAATAGAATGCCATATAGTCTTATTAGGAAAACTAAATAATTGTTTATACTGTCACAATGTTGTTAAAAATCAGCTCATTTAATTATACACTGTGTCCAAGTGTCACCCACCAGGTTAGAGATGTCTATTGGTTGATTTATTTTTACTTTGCTATTGTGTTCCTTATGTGTTTTACAAATTCTTTTGTAACCATTAGGGAGGTAAAAATATCCTTGTACTCAAGACCAGGAAATGTGCCAGAAGCGGGTAGGGGAAAGAGAAGGGGAGTAGACAAATAAAGGGGGGAAGGGGAAGAGAATGAAGTCAAGGATTCATTGTATATGCCACAGAATTAATGAAAGGAAGGTAAAGAGTGAGAAGAATAGGAGTGAGAATGTTGAAGGCTGAGACAGGGATCAAGATACTGCTTTGTTATATGGCACCTCCTTTGTACAATGACACAAAGATAACAAAAATTTAGAAAACATTCTTGAAATCGTTGATGTTCTCCTGTGGCTAGTCTTTATATTCTGAGAAAGTAGAGTCATCCAATTAATTGCAGTCATTTTTTATGGAACTTTTTTCCACTGGAATAAACAACCTTGAATTGTGTGATAGTTTCTCCTTTCTCCAAGCAACAGATTCTTCAGTACTCTTCAAACCCGTATCTGTCCTACATGCTCTTCACAAAGCAGGAGGGTCATTAGCTGGGACATAGCCATTGAGAGACACAGAACTGAGGGGAGCATACTATTTTTAAGAGTTCCCAGGTATTCTCCTCTAGTTTTTGAATTGTGAGGCTGAGTCCAAAACCTGTATAGCAGCAGCTGTTCACATTTGCAGTCATATGCTGGAAACAATAAACCTAACTGCCACCCATGAGACATTGCTAATGTTAGAAGCAAACTGAGTGTGCGATTGACAATGACTGTCCTACAGGAGCTCGGCCAGCACTCGAGGCACCTGCTCTGGACTCTAGATGGAGTTAAATGTATGCCTAAGACTTGGTGCAAGCAAATTTCCTCCCCTTTACTGAACAAGGAGCTGGATGGGACAATTTCAGGACAGTGAAAGACAGTGGTGCCACACTGTTTCTCCTCACATCTCTTCAGTGGTATGCTGCCACTTTAATAAAAGCCTCCTCCTTTTCACAATAGGAGTGTGTTTCTCTACTGTGCTTTCTTTCTTTTTTTTTTTTATTGTGCTTTCTTTTGATGTTTATTCTACTTTTTCTGCCATTGGGGGCCAGCGTTCTTATTTTAGATACTGTACCCAAACAACTAAGGTCATTGCAATGCCATTTACCCAGGACCAACTGCCAATAGAAACAATCAGTCACACTCTATTATTCCTCCTCCTCTCCTCCTCCTCCTCCTCTTCCTCCTCCTCTTCCTCCTCCTCCTCCTCCTCTTCCTCTTCCTTTGTCTCCTCTTCTTCTTCCTCTTCCTCCTCCTGCTCCTCCTCTTCCTCTGCCTCTTTTGTCATAGATGACTTCAAGTTAAATTGCTCTTTGATGGTATTCAGTCAGAAAAAGAGCATACTTGGAATGTGGGAACAGTGAAAAGTCTTCCTTGGTTGAGACAGGTAAGAGATGGTCATAGAATGTCTAATGAGATGACTTGCCCAGAAAGTGATTTCTAAATGTATCTATAAGCAGTCTGCATTGAGAACATAATTAACTTATAGATTTTTAAAATTCAAGATCACTACCTTGATTATATAGAAAAGCTCCTTAAAAATGTTTGTCAATGTCATTTTTTAATACTGGAAGAAAAATATATTCTGTTGTGTCTCATGTAGTGTTTAGGATGTCCTTCACAGAGCTGATTAAGTGAAGAAACCTGAATACAAACACAAAAAAAAAGAGATGAGGAGGGAATTTTGAAGTTTTTTGAGAGTGGAATAATGTAAGTTCATTAGTGTTCTCTCAGCAGGATGGAAGATGGCTTAGAGCAAAGAGCACGTAGCAGAGTTACTAAGAGGAGGGACAAAACCAAGAGGCACACAAAGAAGTCTTGACAGCAACAGAACAACTGAAGAAAAAAGAAGTCTCAGTCTTGGAAATAATTTGAATGAAATAGCCATGGAATGTATTTGCTATTGGAGGGAGAAAAAGTAGAAGACAGAGACAAAGTCTTCATCCTTCCATCCTGCTATCTTTAAAGTTGCAACTTGGTTTTCTTCTTCACTGCTAAGCTTCTTGAAAAAGTTATATCTCCACAGTCACAGTTCTCTCCCACCACTAATAGCATTGAAGTGGTTTGGAAAAAGATCACCAGTGACTGGCGTGGCCTTCTCTCCATGTCCCACCCTAGGGCACTGGAGAAGGCTGGGTTGTTTATTCTATACTATTGTTTCTGTTGGCCTTTAAAACATTGTACCCATTTGAATCTTTTCCATAGCTTTGGTTAGTTACTGAACACATTTAATGCCTCCTTTTACTGTGTTAACACTTGATATATTTTGAATCATCAGAACAATGTTCGATTTTATTTCCTCATTCTCTGCATTCCCTGAACTCAACTTAGCCCATTATCTACAAAAAATCCCAAAGCCCATGCACAATGGCTCTACCTGAGGTATAGACTTGTAGTTTTTCATACCTTTTGGACAGTTCTACTTGAAGAACTCATAGATAGTTCAAAGTCAACATGTTCAACATACCCGACTCCCTCCAAAACTAGTTGCTCTGCTAAGTCTCCTCATGTTGGTGTTGCCTGTGCTCTGTGCTGTCCTGCTGCTCCACTGCTTCTCTTTTTTCAGGTCCACATAGTTTCCCACTCTTCCCAATCAATTCCAAATCATTGAGGCCATCCTCCACAGTCTCTAGATATGTTAAAAATAATTCTATTTTATAGATTTTTAAATATGTACCTATATATAAATATATATCATACCTATATCCATAAATACATATTTATCTACACATTTTATAAATAGATTTGATTCTGCTAGGCCTTAAAGAAAGTACAAACTTACCACGATAATTATAGGATGCCAACTAAGCTTTGCAAATATATTCCCCCAAAGAAACATTGCTCAAAATTGTGGCTTATGCTCCGTTTACAGTAAATGATAATGTGAACACTAGACTTTCTTTCTTGATGCTGTGGTTTTGAACACTTTTTCCATACAGATTTTCCATGAATTAGTGCAACATACAAATTTCCTGAGGATTCAGAATGAAGAATATTGATTATACCAACCATGGCTTCCCAATAAATGCAACCGACCTAATTTATTAATTTACAAGAAATCTCTGTCAACAAACTAGAAGTTTGTGACCTAAGTTTAGGAACAAGTTTAGGAACTTGTTTCTTACAGGAAAACCTCCACAGGAGGCTACTTTATAATTAGGTAATTAATTCAGCATGGAGTTAATACAATAGGGCTAAGTTGGCTGATCCAAATGGTTGCTGCTACCAAGGTTAAAAAGACATGATGCATGCACTTGTATATTAAGTATATATGTGCCAAGAAGACAGACTAAATGTGAAAAGAGTGCCATCATTTTGTCTCTCTTATGACACTCTAAAGACAGAAAAATAAAAGCTACTGTTCCCTTTTCTAGCTCACAGATCTGACTATATCTCTAATGGCCCTACGTTATTTCTCCATAGCCACGAAGCTCTAACCTCCTAGATTTCTTTGTAATTGCAGAATCACTGATTGATTCTACCATTGGGTTTTCAGGAACCTCCAGTAATGCTGAGTGGGTCCACACACATGGTTTGGTCATCTCTTTATGCCACAGATAGCTGTACTTGCAGCCCTTTGTATTTCTAAAGAAATACAGCTTAATCTTGGAGATTTTCTGCCTGTGTATGGATGTAGTTGTTTATCACCTAATACACACAGTCACAGTTGTTGCTTGCCTGGAGTATGGTATCTGAAAGGCCTACCCTTTTCCACTTTTCTTCCCATAGTCCTTTCGCCATGTAGTAGCCAGAGCAGTCATTCAAAATCACATTGGATCACGCCATTACCATCATAAAAATATTCTAATGGATTCCTATCTTACATAGGGAAAGACTTTGTCTTCTGTAATTCTCTCCCATGAAAACTATACTCTAGCTGCACACACCTGCCTTATTGGTTAAGATGGAGGTCTTACTAATTTTTGCTCAGACTGGCCTTGAACCATGATTGTATTGATCTCTGTCTCCCTCAGAGCCAGAATTATAGAAATGAACCATTGAATTCAGTTATCTGTGTTTCTTAGAGTTTACCTTAAATCCAGGTCATTGGTTTAATTCTCACATAGAGCAATTAGCTCATTTGCCTTGGGGTCTGTAACACCAATTCAGACTGTCTCTTTTCATAGTGTAAATGAATACTAGAGACCAACACTGGCTCTATTTAAAGGAAAGAAAGCATGTGTTCTCATATGCAGTTATTAGTGGAAAATCAATTGAAGTCTGCATACCCTATAAGGAGTGGTTTGAGATTGTACGTAAGACTACTTTGGCAAAAGGGAATGTCTTTAAAATAGATACCTTTGGTTGTTTGTGTCCCCCACCCCCAAAAAAGAAGAAAATAGAATTGTAAGCAAACTTTCACATTTATTTCTCCTACAACAATTCAAGGATCTCTCTAGTGTTTTTTTCAGGATGACCTTTTTTTTTTTTAGTACTGAAATGATGTTCATTCCTCCTCCATTGACTGTCATGTCTCCCGCAGTGCCAGCTGCCTATGAGACAGGATTGTGAACATTATCAAGGCTTCTTTCAGCTAAGGAAGAATTGTCACCAGCAGTGATCCCTCCATTGACCTAAACACAAGCTCTGCATTTTTCAGAATGATTTGAAGCACAGCAAATTCAGCACACTCAAGCCTAAGAATGCAAATTTTCTTTTACTTGAACCAGTACAAAGGCTTTAACTCAGGGCCTGGGTTCTGTCCCTTGGTGTTTATGTCCAAGGCTGGCACTCCACCATTTGAGCCACAGCTCCACTTCCAGCTTTTAGCTGGTTAATTGGAGGTAGGAGTCTCAGAGACTGTCTTGCCCAGGCAGGCTTCAAACTGTTAGCCTTAGATTCCAGCTTCCTAGAGTAGCTCAATTACAAGTGTGAGCCACTGGCACCCAGTTAAACATAATGATTTCAGTGGAGGACAGGAGCATCTAATCTAGGCACTATGGTTTCAGGGTAGCCACCTAAGCCACTGGCTTGTAAGATTCTGAGTCTGCCTGCTCCCTTGCTTCTGTTTTACATGCTGATGCCTTCTCTTGCCTTCCAATGGTCTAATCTTGCCCAACTATACCTTCTATTGATGTAATTAGTGGTGCTTGGTTTTGTCTTACAGCGATTGAGATTTAAGTTCTTTCTCCATAACTAATGAGTTCCAGAATCTAGCACGGGAGAGCACTCTTGGTCTTTGTTCCATTGTTTCCTTAATCTACCAGTAAACTAGCCAACGACAGGCAATCCTGGTCTTATAAAGTATGTTTTTTTTTGGGGGGGGATGGGTAGAGAATGAAATTGCACAATACAAATGTGGCAGTCTGGGTTGGTTCTTTGGGCAGTGCTATAGTTAAAACTAGGTTTCTGAGACAGAGATTAGAGATTATGGATGGAGCTGGCACCCACTAGACACATCTGCCTCTAGGAACATGCAACTGTTTAGTGAAAACCACTCTGAGAGATATGGCTACAGTTCTTTTGCTTTTTTCTTGGAACATAAATGACCCCCTCTTCTGTGTACAAGCAATCAATGCAATAAATTGGTAAATCATTACCAACAGAGGCGTGGAGTGACTAAAATTGTGTATTGCACAGTCTGATGCCTGGATGGAAAAATTCTGTGTGGTCCCAGAGCTGGGGAAACCTTTTTTTTTAATGGTGCCAAAAATGTGCTTGAATTCAGTGTCTGGCATTCCCACTTGACTTCTGCTTTCAATGCTGGTGCTGTACCACTTGAGCCATAACTCCACACATAGGATTTTGCTTTTTAATTGGAAATAAGAGTTTCACAGACTTTCCTGCCTGGGGCTTTGAACTGTTATAATCAGATCTCAGCCTCCTGAATTGTTGGGATCTGAACGATCCCTTTCTCCCCAAATTCTCGGGGAGAATGGTCCGAACCTCAAAAACTACGAGAGAGCACTCGACCTTATCTTCCGCCCGCAGAAGGTGGGGGAGTGCTCTCGCTGGTCTGCGTTTAGCCGAGGAGAGTGAACTACTGAAGCCCCCCGTCCCTGCCCCTCCTCACGTGTCGACGATCGGCGCAGAGAAAGAGAGACTCCAGGAAGACGGTCTGAGGTTATGAACCGAACTCACCGCCCAAGGGGCGGGGGAAGGTTTTTATTATGGTGGGGAAGGCGGGAAGGTGGGCTTCGCTAATTGGCTGAACTGGGCTGTCTCGGTCAGAGTGGCATCCTGGGACTCCCCCCATGGGCTGACGTCACGCCCCAATAGGACCGCCCCTTGGCACCGGCGGCGCCATCTTGGAGGCATCCACGTGGGCCTGAGATCGAGACGGGAGGCGGGCCAAGCCAGAACTACTCCTTCCGGTTCCGGACCCGGGAGGCGTAGGAGTGGCTTCCGGCCATTTGCTCCCAGGGCGGGAAGAAGGGTGGTCGATCGGGGATCGCCCCTCTACGTGTCCGGCCAGCATCCCCACACTGAATATCTAGGATTGCAGGTGAGAGCCACCAGGGCCCATCATCCGGTGTTTAAGTTATGTCTGTCTGATGCCTTGGGAAAAGCTTCTGGTTGTACTTGTAAAATATATCCTGAATCAGAGTATTTCTCATCATATCCACTGGCCACTTCATTTATTCACTTAGAATACTCTCCTTTCCACCCATGGCAGTTAGGCCTTCTAATGGTGAAAAGAGCCTACATGATCACATGACCCAGCATCACCAGACTTCAGCTCCTACATTGTCAGCCAAATGTATAAAACTGAAAACGACCATGTTTTTAGAAGGAGAAAAAGGTATATCTTAATGACTTTTGGTGACATGATTCTTTCTTAGAACAGTGAGTCAGCAGCATGGTGTTCTACCCTTATATCCAGGGAGTATCACTGCTCAAGGCCAACTGGGTAAAAACCTGAACAATTCCCCATCTCAAGCAAAATAGGCACAATGATTCGTGCCAGAGGTCCCAATTACATGGGAAGTTGTAAATAGAAGGATCATGGTCTGAGATTTTAAAAAATACAAGAAATCACCTGAAAAATTCCTGAAGCCAAATGAAAGGCCAGGGATATGGTTCAAGGGTGGTGAAACACCTGTTATCAAGCATGAAGCCTCAATAAGGAAGGAAGGAAGGAGAAAAATCAAGATTTTCAGGCTAAACTATATAAAAATAAACTTTGCACTGCAAATAATGCCATTAAATGAAAACTACAGGAAGAAAAAAATATTCGCAAATCATTTATCACATAATAGACACATCTAGAATATGTGAAGGATTCATAGAGTTTAATAACAAAATGATAATTCAATCATAAATTAGTGAAAGATTCCAGAGCACATTTCTGCACAGAGCACACAAAAGGCTTATCTGCAGGTAAAGAGGTGCTAAACACCATCAGGAATAGTAAAATAAAAATTAAAGGCACAGTAATATATGTACACACTAGCAACAGATTTATCTTAGGAGATATATCATTAGCTAGTTTTGTTGTGTGAAGATCACAAAGTATACTTCCACAAACAGATGTTGTAGCATGAAATTAGGAAACAGTAAATATGACTTACATGCAGCTGTTGCTGGCATTCTACAGGGTATTGTTTTACAGTAAGCCTTTAAAAGAAGTAGGAGTACACTGTAATATAGTAAGGATAGCGTGGTAGCACACAACCAGTAATATAGGTGTATAGTATCACTATCTAACACCACGTGCAGAACATAAGTATATATGCTATACTTTTGTTTTTATGTGCTGGTACAAGGGCTTGAACTCATTGCCCTGGGCTGTCACTTGGCTCTCACCTCAAGGCTGGTGCTCTGCCACTCAAGACACACCTCCATTTCTGGCTCTTTGCTGGTTATTGGCAATAAGAGGCTCATAGAATTTTCTGTCCGTGTTGGCTTTGAACTTCAAGCCTCAGATCTCAGCTTCCTAAGTAGCTAGAAGAACAGGTGTGAGCCACCCACGGGTGTGAGACTATGTATAACCTAACACTTAAGTACACATATGTTCTGTGTTTATTCCCAAAGGAGATGGTGAAGATCTCTAATTTCTTTTATCTTTTGTTAAAGATGAACAATACATTTTTGTTTTCCTTACTAGTTTTCTTTCCTTTCTTGTGTGTATCCAATTATAAAATTCTAGTACCCTAAATTTCAAATGAGAAAGTTAAATCTGACACAAAGAAAGATACATGATTAATTATTTATTCTTATTTTCTTTGATACAAAGCATTATAAGGCCTTTTTTTTTTTTTTTTTTTTTTTCCACCCGGCTGACAAAGATTTTGTGCTGTTTCATTTCACACTACACTTCAGGCCAAGACTGGTCTTTGAGACAGTGCCATCTTGTGGTAAGATTGAAGAAAATACCGGTCCCTTTGGCGCTTCCAGTGCACAAATACTGGTAGTTGGCCAAGACATGTTAAGGACCACTCGCAAATTAATAACTAATCTTTACGTTTGCTCTCTAATCCACAGCACATAGCTATGTGTTTGTATAAAAATTTTATGACTTTATTAGTCTTTTATACTTTGGATGCCTGAAATATAAAACCTAGGAATGCAGAACACAGTAATATAGTACTACTTTCAAACTACTTACAATTGACACAGGCGAGGTTTCACAAAACCATTTCAATTCCTAGCGTAAACAGAAGAAACATGAATAAATTGTTAACTTTTTCCAGTAATACTTATCTATATTCATCCTTTGTGTATGTGTGTGCTGGTCCTGGGGCTTCATCTCAGGGCCTGGGTGCTGTCCCATTTTGCTCAAGGCTGGCACTTTACCACTTGAACTATAGCTCCACTTGCTGCTTTTTGTTAGTTAATTGGGAATAATTTTAATGTCTGATATATGCATATAGGAATTATTGCTTCTGTGTACAACCCTAATTTTCAGCTGACTATATATTCATATAGATATATATATCTCTATAGTATAGAGTTATTTATTCTTTTAATTTAGTTTTTATTGTCAATGCAATATACAGAGGGGTTGCAGTTATATATGTAAGGTAGTGAGTACATTTCTTGTCAAACTTGTTACCTCCTCCCTCATTTTTCTTCCACCTTCCCTCTCCCAAAGTCCCCCGCCCCGAGTTGTATAGTTAATTTCCAACATATTGTCCTGTGACTATTGCTGTTGCATTGGTTTGCCCTGTATCCTTTGTCTCATCATTTTGAAGTTATTATGGACTCATTTATATGATGAGTGAAATGATATCTGTCATATTCAAAGTCAAGAATAGGCTGTTTCATTCCTTAGAATCTGTAAAACCTGGTATACTTGTTTTAACCCACTGGCAACATTGTAATAAAACATTTTTAATCTGTGATATACTACATGTATCTCATTTCACTATAAGCCAAACTTACTTCAGAATGAACTGCTCTGATAACGTTACTCAGTGACAAAAGTACTTTTAAATAAAATTGGTAAACACCCCAGTTTAACTTAAAAGACAATAAAAATTCTTTTTAAGTGGTCATTTTAGCTCACTTACAAGTTCATTTAGCTCACTTCTGAGTAAATGTTAATTTACTTTTAGAAAAGACATAACAGACATGCAGACAGTTTATTAACAATTTGGGATTTTAGTAAATCCAGCTCCCCAGTCAGCACCATTTGTCTTCAAATGAACCAGATGGTTATTCTTACAGAGGGATTTGGAAGGGATAAGCTTAAAAATTAATCCTGAATGGATCATGTAGCTTGGAAATGATACTAGCAGGCTGTGAAACATTCTATCACTTTAGAAAATTATTGTGCATGGTGTTTATAAGTTATAAAGTTGTTTATTCCTTTCATTTATTTTTTCTTTTTGTCTATTGAGACAGTCTTGGGTAGGAAAGGCTGGCCTTGAATTTGAGACACCCCTGTCTCTGGCCTCTCTAGTACAGGGATTACAGGCAAATGCTGTGTGCCAGGCTTACATGTGATACACTTCCCATGTATATGTGTACTGAGGCTTGAACTTAGAGCCTGGAGCTCTCACTTGACTCACACAAGGTCGGTCTCCTACCACTTGAATCACTTCCCTCCTTCCAGCTTTGGGGTGTCTAATTGAAGATCAGAGTCTCACAGACTCTTTTCACAGTTCCACTTCTGGCCTTTTGCTGGTTAATTGGAGAAATGAGTCTCCTGGACTTTCCTACAAGGCTGGCTTCAAACCTTGATCCTCGATCTCAGATTCCCAAGTACCTAGGTAGGAATACAGAAATGAACCCTAGACCCTAGGCATGGTATTGTTTATTTTCAATAGATTTGCACAGGAATAACAATGGAGAATAAAACTAGTTTGTACTTAGTACACAATCATTTTGTCTATCTTGCAGTATGGATTATATGCTACTAAGATTAACTAAAGGAAGTCAGCAAGTCACCCCAATATCTCTAGAAATAAGAACCATTTTGCTTTGTTAGTAAATCTTAACTTGTGGTTACATGAACTGCAGGGCCCTCCGCCCTCGAGCGATTTCTCCCGATCCGTGGGTGAAATGCTGTGGTATGCCCTAGTGTGTAGAGCGGGGATGCGTGTTAGTCGCGAATAACGCCCACCCAGTCCCCTTACATTTAAATAATGGACTCAGGATACCAGGCGCAGTGAGGATCCGGCATGCAAAATTCGAGGTTTTATTCCAGGGTGGGGTTTATATAGCAGTAATGGGGGTAGGAAGGGGAGGGATTTGGAGTGGCTAGCTAGACACTAGTGATAGGCTGATATGAGCTGTCCACCCAAGAGTGGCATCATAGCACCTCCCCCATGGGCTAATGTCACATCTCACAGGACCGCCCCCTGAGTGGGCCCATCGCCATCTTGGCATACACAAGGTCTCAGGCTGGTTAGAGCCACCCTTTCCGATTCCGACTGGGAAGAGGGTAGGAGTGGCTAACAGCCATGCCGCCCCAGGGCGGGAGAAGAGGCAGGTCTCTCGGGACCGCCCCTTAAAGCTATAGCCCGAGCCCAACAATGAACTATAGTGAAGGCTGGTAGAACAAGCCCTTTGTAGTGTTGTCACAGTTTGTGTTTATACTTGCCTTCTCTTTGATGAGTATTTTAATTTCTTTATAAAGACCTAGTTAAGCTGGGTGCAGTCAGCTCCCACCTGTAACCTTAGCTATTCAAGAGGATGAGATCTGAGGATTGTGGTTCAAAGACAGCCCAAGCAGGAAGTCTGTGAGGTGTGTGTGTGTGTGTGTGTGTGTGTGTGTGTGTGTGTGTGTGTGTTTCCCAGTCCTGGGGTTTGAACTCAAGGCCTGGCTCTTGGCTTTTATCTGCTCAAGACTTGCACGCTACCACTTCAGCTATACTTTTACTTCTTGACTTTTACTAGTCTCACAGACTTTTCTTCTCAGGCTGGCTTCAAACTACAACCCTCACATCTCAGCCTCCTGAGTAGCTAGGATTACAGGTGTGAGCTGCCAGCACCTGATCAATAAGACCCTTGTCTTCAGTTAGCCACCCAAACTCTGTAGGTGGAGATATGGCTTAAGTAGTGAAGTGATGAAGATAATTAATCTGCTGCTATGCTAGCTTTCAACAACCAAGTATTGCTAATATTGTTCTGTAGTGTCCAATGTAAATCTTTTCTGAAGCTGGCCCCAGCTGTAAAGTTATATAGTTGTATTTACCCAACTTGCTTTGAACTTGTTTTGCTCTGTATTGATCAACACCCCCCACCCCCAGTTTCATCCTGTTTGGCCTCCAGTTGTTAAAGAATTTCCAGTGAAGATCAAGAGGCCTTGCCCTATTGTTGACACCCCTTGGAAGTAATAAGCCCCTATTGTTAAGCTAAAGGGAGAATTCCTGTAATTTTGGGGTATATAAGCAGCCTCCTGAGATGGCCTGGGGCTGTATCTTGAGATCCTGACCTTGAGTGCAGCCCTGGCATGCAGCCCTGCAGCCCTGGAATGTCAGTACTTTCTTTCTCAATAAAATCCTTAAAAAAAAAATTTTTTTTTGCCAGTCCTGGGGCTTGAACTCAGGGCCTGAGCACTGTCCCTGGCTTCTTTTTGCTCAAGGCTAGCACTCTGCCACTTGAGCCACAGTGCCACTTCTGGCCGTTTTCTATATATGTGGTGCTGAGGAATCGAACCCAGGGCTTCATGTATACGAGGCAAGCACTCTTGCCACTAGGCCATATTCCCAGCCCCCCTTTTTAAAAAATTTTTGACTCTGAGTATCTCATTGCCTGTCAATCTGTGGACCCCACAACAATAGTAGAGTGCCAAAATTGAGCAAAAATGCTGAGAGACAGCACCCAGGCTATGAGTTCAAGCCCTAGCACACACACCCTAACTCCAGCAAAAAAAAAAAAAAATTCAGTTGACTTAACCTTTAGTGACCTGATCTCATAACCTATTCATTAGAATGCCACCACCAGAGTAAGGAATAACAGTGAACAAAATGAGACTGTAGAAACAACAAAATACCAGATGTAATCATAGAAATATATGACTATAATTGTGGTTATTTGAAAATCCTAAGGAGATTTTTCTACCTTAGAGTGAGTGTAAAAGGAAAGATGTTCTTGAACTGCTTCTTTGATGTTATTATTAATAATACAGATAAAAGTTGTTAGCATTTCCCTAGCCTCAGGTCCTCAGCTCCTCCCACTAGCCCCCAGATTCACCCATACCTAATAAGCCACTCCTACTCACTACCTAACTACTTCCCCTTTACCCCCAGAGAGAGAAGCTGCCACCTGGATAAGGTGCAGATGCCATGTAGCTCCCTCTCCTGTGGGAACTATAGCCCCACCAATAAACCTTATGAACTTTGTTCTCCTGTCTATGATTTTCTCCGCATGGTCCTCTGGGATGGCCGGGACCTATGCTTTCATTGGTGCCCAAACCCGGGATAGGCTCCCCGGTGGATTTGCTCCCCCATTTCTGGGGAGTCCAAGCTGCCCACGGGACCTATTCTGCTGTCCTAAGCCCACCCAGAGGACCACCGAGGTAACTTCTCCTGACCAAGCACTCTACTTCCATCCATCACGACAATCTACAAATTTGCCCTCACACCCAGGGTAAGTGATAATCTAACCGAGGGCTCGGATCCGATTTTCCAATTTACTGTAGGGCCACAGGGCCGTGGCTTCAGGGCCACACTAAAAATCTTGGCACCAAGTTCTGAACCCCACTCCAAATGACCGTACCATAGGGCCATAGGGCCATGGCTTCAGGGCCACACTCCGCGCTCGGTCCAGAACACAGCAACTGGGGTGATGGCCTCATTGCTGATTGTCTCCTACATTTCAGCTGACCAGAGTAATACCGAGGACACTTGGTATTTAATTCCTCACCTCCGCTAATCATTTACCATGGAAGGGGCACAATCTAAAAGCTGCTCAAGTTTGAGCCCAATCTTACAAATTTGAAATATTTTACAGGACTTACATAACTTCTATGAGCACTCGGGCAGATGGAGGTCTCTCTCTCTCTCTCTCTCTCTCTCTCTCTCTCTCTCTCTCTCTCTCTCTCTCTCAACTCTGCCTGCCTGCCCACTAGCTTCCAAAGGTACCAAAATTTGTTTAACATCTGCTTTGATTGATGTTTGTTAAGCTTGGAGATTCTGTTAAGTTCTGCTTGTTGTTGGCTAAATCCTGTTTTCTCTAGCATTGTCCACGTGGTGGACAATAGAATTGGTTTAGCAAGCGCCATCTTGGTTCCATCAAGGTTTCAAAAACTCTTGGAGGTGGAGCCCACCCATCCCCCAGGTAAAGGGCGTGCTGAATTCCTGGAGGCTGAGCAGGGATGTGGAGACTCAAGCTCCCGGTAACCCTGCCCCCCACCCTAAACTCTGTAACTGTGGCCTTGCAATTCAAATGTGCCTTGCAATTCAAATGCTGGAAGGTGAAGGTCTCATTGCTTGGATAGGTATGTGTCAGTGGCTCATTGTCCTAAATACTATGGCCTATTTCCTAGCTATCCCAACTACAGTGGCCTATAATCCTAGGTACTCAGGAGACAGATCTGAGGGTTGACTTTTGAAGCCAGCCAAGGCAGGAAAGTCTGTGAGACTCTTAACTCCAATTAACCAACAAAAAGCCAGACGTAGAGCTGTGGTTTAATGGCAAAGTGCTAGTATTGAGTGAAAAAGCCCAGAGAGAGCATGAGACCCTAAGCTTAAGCCCCAGTACTGGCACCAAACACAAAGACTAAAAGGATGAAATTCAGGAAAGAACTTGCAAATGTTTAATGAAAGAGAAGTTATGAAAAAATCCAGGAGGCCAGTTGTCTCTTAGCCAAATCGGAGTAAGAAGCAGGCGGAGTCCTCAGTGCATCACAGAAACATGCCCAGGCTTGAAGGGAAAGGAGTGAGAAGTCACAGGTTTTGAGCAAGGGGTTCATGGTAAACTGGTTCCTATCAACTACTTTCCAATGGGCTGACATAGCCACTACAGCCCTGCAACAGAAGAGGGCAGCAGAGTGCTGACCAGGTGGCCCAGGTGAGCTGGGACTGTTGCAGGAGCTGGCTGGAGCCCCTGAGGCCTGCTGGTGAGTTAGAGCACTGCCTGGGGGGAAGTTTGAACTAGGAGCTCAGAAAGTTACCTGGGATGCCTTCCTTAAAAGGCCATTTAGAAGTTCCAACAAGCCTGGCCCCAAGAAAGACTCAGATCCTAACAGAGACACCAGACTGAAGTACATTTCCCAGAATTTTCATCCCAATTCCAACACATTAAGGATACAATACCTTTGGAGACTGGTAGCAGTGATCAAGGCTCTTCCTATGCCTTGGTTGCATGTGAACATGTCTACAAATCCCCCTCTGATCTTCCCATGTTGTCTCTGAGCATGGCCTGCTCTACTCCTTGGTGATGCTGTCAGTGAGCATCAGCTCCAGCCAGCCAGACTCAGATAGCCACCAGTAGGCTATTGCCAGTGCTGCTGAGATGGACGATTCCTAGGGTTTGGTATTGTGAAGTTTGGCACCTGGATTTGAACTCAGGGCCTTATGCTAGTTGGGAAAATGCTCTACTACTTGAGCCATACTCCTAGCTGATCCTCGAAAAGAACCAACTCTTTGTTTAATTGATTCTTTTTGTTCCTTTAATCTCCATTTCACTAATTTCTGCCTGGGGCTTTATTGTTTATTTCTGTCAACCAACTTTGGATTTGTCTTGTTCTCCTCAATACACTTTGAGGCATATCATTAAGTAATTTATCTAAGACTATTCGGAATATTTTTACTTTGGGATTTTTATTTTTTGAGGCAGCATCTTACTATATCCTAGGTTGTTCTTGAGCTCAGTATATGTCCAGGTTGACCTGCCTCAGCCTGGAACAGTACTGGAACTGCAGGTATGCATGACCATGCCCAGCTTATCTCCAAGTTTTATTTTATGTGTTTATTTTCTTATCTGTTTTTATTTTGATTTCTTGTTTGAGTAGATGGATTTTCCCCCCTTTGTTGTTATTATAAAGGTTATGTACAGAGGAATAACAGTTACATCATCAGGCAATGAGTACATTTCTTTTGGGGACAATGGCCCCCTTCCCTAGCTCTCTCCTCATTTTTAATGTAGATACTCATCCTATAAATTTCCCTTGTAGAGCTTTGTTCCATCTTAAAGGCTCTGCAAGTTATGTTCAGTTTTACTGAATCTCTTGAGCGTTCTCTGGGAGTGGACCTATGCCTTGGTGGGGCATGGTGAGCATTTTCTGTCCCAGTCCTAACACAGTGAAGAATGGAGGTATTTATGGATACAGGATTCCAAAGCAGAGAAACCACTGAGGAAACCATTATCTGAAACCAGATATGCCCTTAGGTGAGGCTTTGGATTGCACTGATCAGAACAATTTTATAAAGAGCTCCAGGAGTGGGACAAGCTCTGCTTCTTGCAGTGGGACACACGTTTGCATAATGGAGGGTTCAAATACCACCAAAGCCCTACTCTTCAAATTAAGTTGTGTCATTTGTAGAAAACTGCCGGGAGTCAAATGGCTGTCATATTGTAACATGAAAAATCTATAGGGCTTAACTGAAAAGAATGTTTGGTTCCTGTGACATCTCATCCATGCAGGTTGGTCAGTCTTGATATCCTGCTTGGCAGTACATCCTACCCTTCATTGGAAATCACCAACCAATAACCTTCTTGTAACGTACATTTTGTAGTTTAGTAACCTAGCAACCTAACAGCTCTGCTTACGTTAGTTACCCTTTTCTAATCACTATATAAGCTGCTGTGCAAAAAATAAAGTTTGAGACCTTGATCAGAATCCTGTCTTGGTCTCGTTCCTTGTGTCTGGTTTGTCTCTCATTCAGGTCCACTCCCCCTCGGGTTCCTGTTGACAAAACCCCCCTGGCTGGGGCAGAGTGGCGCCCAATGTGGGGCTCGAGGAATGGAGTTTGGTCTGAACATCAGCCAGATAGAGCAGCTGCCCCACCTCTTCGATCACCACCCAGCCGGTGAGTGAAGATCCACACTGAGATCACCGCAGAAACACCCGCCTGCGATACAGATCAGTGAGGTAAGAGAGGCAACGCAACTATGGGACAAACACTTAGCAAGCATGAGCTATTTCTCCAGGGGCTTAAAGCCTCTCTCAAGGCACAAGGAACATGGGTCAAAAAAAAAAAAAGGATTTGGTAAAATTTTTTATATTTTTGGAAGATCTTTGTCCATGGTTCCCACCAGAAAGGACGATAGAAGATAAAAGATGGTGTCGTGTTGGCGATTGCCTTAAAGACTTTTTACCACACTTTCCATCCTGAAAAGGTACCTGTGCAGGCCTTCTCCTATTGGAATCTTATACATGAGGTGTTACAAGTCCGTCATTATGAGGCAGATGTCTCCAAGGTAGTTGAGGATAGTGAAACTTTCCTAAAAGAAAAATTCAAAGGGAGCCAGGCCTCTCTCCACAAGGAGCCTGCTAAAATATCCCGCCCTCCCTCTGTTCCATTCCCATGCCCGAAGTCAACAATGATCCCCAGCCTAGGGGCCCAAAGTCCATTTACCTGGTCCTTTCTGGTATAGAATCCAGTGGCTCTAATGATAATATGTTTCCACCAGAAAATAAGGCCACTTTAGAAGAAGTGGCAGCCAGATATCACAACTCTGACTGGCCCCCTCAGGCCACCTTGGGTACACGTCCGCCTCCTTACAATACAGTGCTGCCCGATCTTGAAAAAATAACCAGACAAGCAACAGCTAAACTCTCCCGGGAGGCTCAGTCCTTAAAAGCCCTTCTTCAGGCAAGGTCTCAGGCCAGGAAAGGTCTCAGTTACTTAAACAGTTGCGAGATCTTGACTTAGAATTAACCTCTCCTTCCACTTCTTCACACAAAATTAAGCCAAAATCTAAACAGACCCTGCACGCCTTCCCTGTGACTCGTTCCCAAATTAAATCAACAAAGAATGACCCCAGTGAGACTTCAACTCAGGAACAAAGGCAGAGGAGGCAGAAACAGAGGGTGAAGGGGAGGGTGAAATAGATGTATCGGAGACAGGAGAGCCTGCTGAGTCAGAAAACTCAGAGGAGGAAAAGGACGGTGAGTCTTTGATCATCAGAGCTCAAAAATATCACCGCCTCAAATTCAGACATGTTAAGGAACTAAAAAAATGCAGTTTCTTTATATGGCCCTATTGCTCCTTTTACCATTTCCTTTCTAGAATTGCTGAGTGAGGAATGGCTTACAGTTAATGACTGGGCCATGCTGACCAAAGCCACCCTAACACGGGGCGATTTCCTCCTATGGAAGCTGATTATACTGAAAGATGTCAAGACATGGCCCACCACAATATGTCTGCTGGCGGCCATTCTAAATCTTGGACCATAGAAAAATTGTTGGGCAATGAACCATTCAATACTAATGAAAAACAGGCTAAATTTCCTCTGGATCTGCTTGTTCAAATTCAGCATGCAGCCCTTAAAGCCTGGAAAAGCCTTCCCTCTCAGGGATCTGCTGTCAGCTCCCTTGCCAAAGTTCGGCAAGGGCCCCATGAGCCATATAGCGATTTTATCGGACGTCTTACTGAGGCTGCCGAACGCCTTATGGGGTGGGAAGAGACAGATAATAAACTTATTCAACACCTTGCCTTTGAGAATGCCAATTCTGCTTCCCAAGCGGCTATGTGCCCTCATCGCTGTGGCAAAACTATTTCTGACTTCATAAAGCTTTGTTTTGACATTGATCCAACCTCTTGTAATATTGGATTGGCCATAGGTGCAGCTCTTAAGGACTTTACCCAGGGACAAGAGCCAAAAACTTGCTTTAACTGTAAACAGCCTGGCCACTTCGCAAGGGAGTGTACAGCCCCAATGCTGAAAAATCACTTCCTTCATCCTTATGTCCAAGATGCAAATGGGGTAGACATTGGGCCTCTGCGTGCCGCTCCAAGACTGACATACAGGGCAATCTTCTGCCTCCCAAACAGGGAAACTTCATGCGGGGCCCACCCCAGGGCCCCAGAAATCAGATAGAACAGAACCCTGGGGTTGTCAGGTTCGTTCCCCAATCAGCCCCACAACCACCATCGATGCCCTTAAATGAGCAACCACCAGTAGCGCAGGATTGGACCTCCATGCCACCTCCCACACAATATTAACCCTGAATTAGGAACTCAAATTCTCTCCACAGGGGTATTTGGCCCACTGCCCCCCGGACACCTTATCCTGGGGCGTGGCAGTTGCACTGTTCAGGGCCTTAACATCTTTCCGGGAGTTATTGATAATGATTATACTGGGGAGATTAAACTATTAGGCATCGCTTCTCAAGGGCCAATCACTGTTTCCCCTGGCCAAAGAATTGCTCAGTTGATATTACTCCCTCTCAATAATAATAATTAAAAAAAAACCCTGCTACAAGCAACAAAGAGGTCTCACGGCTTTGGTTTTTCAGATACTTATTGGGTATAAGAGATCACTCAAAAAAGACCCCTTCTTAAGTTAAAACTGGATGGGAAAGTCTTTGAAGGCCTCATAGATACTGGTGCAGATGCCACAATTATTTCTAAAAGAGATTGGCCTGTATCCTGGCCCCTCACCACCTCCATGACTCATCTCAAAGGGATAGGACAAACCTCCAACCACCTACAAAGCTCAAAAATTCTCTCTTGGGAGGATGAGGAAGGAAATAAAGGCGCTGTTCAGCCCTATGTGGTTGAAGGCCTTCTGGTCAATTTATGGGGCCGAGACATTTTATCTCAAATGAAACTCATAATGTGTAGCCCTAATGAATTGATCGCTCAACAAATGCTTAATCAAGGTTTTCGCCCTGGGTAAGGACTAGGTAAACACTCTCAGGGCACTAAAGAACCCATCCAGGTTAATATAAAAACCAATCGCTCCAGCATTGGCTATAAAATTTTATCCTAATGGCTGTTGACATGCCTGTACTCCATGCAGACAAAATATCCTGGAAAAGGACAGCGCCTATATGGGTTGATCAATGACATTTAACTCTCGAAAAATTGACCGCGGCTACAATGTTAGTACAGGAACAGCTCGCTGCTGGCCACATTGAACCTACCACTTCTCCTTGGAACACTCCCATTTTTGTAATCAAGAAAAAATCAGGAAAATGGAGATTACTTCAGGACCTTAGGGAAATCAATAAAGCTATGATACCCATGGGAGCCCTTCAACCAGGCCTCCCTACTCTTGTGGCTGTTCCTGTGGGATATTGTAAAATTGTCATTGACCTAAAAGATTGTTTTTTTACAATTCCCCTGCACCCTGAGGACTGCAAGCATTTCGCATTAGTTTTCCTGTGACTAATTTTAAGGGCCCTATGCCAAGGTTTCAGTGGAAGGTGCTGTCCCAGGGAATGGCAAATAGTCCCATCCTCTGCCAAAAATTCGTGGCTCAAATTATAGATCCATTTAGACAAAAATGGCCCTCCATATATTTAATTCATTACATGGATGACATACTCTTAGCAGGCCCTAATTTTGATCAGCTTCTTTACTACTCTCAAAAACTTTCTAAAGCCCTCACTGACGCTGGCCTTCAAATTGCGCCAGACAAAATTCAGTTAAAACCTCCCTACATGTTCTTGGGCTTTGAACTCTTTCATAATAAGATTCTTTCACAAAAAATTCAACTTAAAACTGGTCACTTAAAAACCCTAAATGATTTCCAAAAATTTTTAGGAGACATTAATTGGCTTCGGCCATACCTTAAATTAACCACTGGCAAACTTAAGCCTTTATTTGACATCCTTAAAGGAGATCCAAATCCAACCTCCAGTCGGTCACTAACTGCCCCAGCCCAAGAGGCCTTAAAGATAGTGGAAACTGCCATCACAAATCAACAAGTAACTTTCATTTCTTACAGTAAGCCCCTCCAATTTAATATTTGTGCCACCAGCTTTATAACTACTGGAGTTTTCTGGCAAGAGGGACCCTCTTTGGGGTACATTTACCTGCCAACCCACTTAAAGTTCTCACTCCTTATACCACCAGGGTGGCGGAACTAATTATAATTGGAAGAGAACATAGTAGAAAAATGTTTGGCAAAGACCCCGATAAAATAATATTGCCATATTCCCCCACTCAAATTCAATGGTTAATGCAAAATGATGACGCTTGGACGGTGTCTTGTATTTCCTTTCAAGGAATTTTTAATAATCATTACCCTGCTGACAAACTCCTCCAATTTTTAAAATACCAATCCCTTGTTTTCCCCACTCAAACTTCTAGTCAACCTCTTTCCCATGCTTCCCTGGTGTTTACTGATGGTTCCTCAAATGGAATGGCAGCCTTTACTATTGACAACCAAACCACTTCCTTACAATCTCCCTATCGCTCTGCACAAATGGTTGAGCTTTTTGCTGTTTTACAAGTGTTTACTCAGTTACCTAATACTCCCTTTAATTTGTATATAGATAGTGCTTATATTACCCACTCCATCCCCTTACTTGAAACTGTACCCTATATTAAACCAACTACAAATGCCACTACCTTGTTTTCCTTAATCCAACAACATATTTTAATTAGACATTGCCCCTTTTATATAGGACATATTCGTGCTCACTCTGGTCTCCCTGAGCCTTTGGCAGCAGGCAATGAAGTAATTGATCAAGCAACTCAACTTACCCTTTTGGCTGAATGTGATCCTAAAGCTCGAGCAAAAGAAGCTCATTCTCTACATCACCTTAATGCTCAGACCTTGCACCTCCTCTATAATATTACCAGGGAGCAGGCACGACAAATTGTTAACAATGCCACAATTGTGTCACCTTTTTGCCGACTCCTCACTTAGGTGTCAACCCCAGAGGATTGGTCCCTAATGAAATTTGGCAGATGGACGTCACCCATGTCCCTTCCTTTGGTAAGCTTAAATATCTTCACGTTACCATTGACACTTTTAGTGGCTTTATTTTTGCCAGCCTCCACACTGGAGAGGCCTCTAAAAATGTTATTGCCCATGTACTTAATTGTGTAACAGTCATAGGAAAGCCCAAACTTATTAAGACTGATAATGGCCCTGGGTATACAGGGAAAAACTTTCAACAATTTTGCCACCAAATGCAAATTAAACATATTACTGGCATCCCCTACAACCCTCAAGGACAAGGAATTGTTGAACGAGCTCACCAGACCCTTAAAAATACCCTTCAAAAATTAAAAACGGGGGACCTTTACCCCTCAAAAGGGTCCCCAAAAAATATTCTCCATCATGCCTTGTTTGTCATTAATTTTTTTAACTCTGGACGTTAATGGAAAATCTGCAGCCGATCGTCTTTGGCATCCACAAACAATCCATAATTATGCTACTGTTATGTGGAAAGATCCACTGACCTTCCAATGGAAAGGCCCGGACCCCGTATTAATCTGGGGTCGAGGGTCCACTTGTATATTTGACAACAAGGAAAGTGCAGCTCGCTGGCTTCCAGAACGCCTTATTAAACCAGTTCATAACAATACTAATCTCTCACCTTCCAAGGCCCTGAGAATTCCTCCCCGCTCTTTACAGATGCAGCTACTACTTAAGAACCTGGTGCTCCTCCATCTGCTGATACTGATTCAAGATATCACCACTGAAGCTAACACTGGTCATTGGGAATTCCAAGTTCATGCAATAGGGTTTGATCCACCGCTTTTGCTAAATAAGACCCGCTATGACCCCTCAAATGATGACAAAGTGGAACTGTATTTTGATGCCTGCAAATCAACTGTCCCATACACTTGGGGATCATGTGGCAGCTGGGAACAAACCTATGCCACAGACCATAAATATATTTGCTGGAAACATTTGGCTAAACAAGTAGGCAGTTGTGATGACGTTCAAGAGGGATATTGTCCCTACTGGACATGTCCTCATGAACATTCTAACTCTCTTAAATCTCCATTGGAAATGTTACACCCTGTGGGTAAAACCTGCTCCTCAGGCAATTGTAACCCAGTAAAATACACAATTGTAAACCCAACTCTCTCTAGTTGGATATCAGGACTAAAAGCAAGCATACGGGTGGATGGCAAGGGGCGAGACCCCTATGGGCTCATACAAATTAAAAAGGTCTGGGTACCAAAACTCACTGCTTCTCCTGTGGAGATTATGATTCAAAAAGTGGTCATTTCCCCTCACGATTCATCCCCCATAGTCTCACAATTAAACCCAATACGCTCATGGACCTTTTCTTTATTGTTGGAGATGATTAAGACATCCTTCTTGTTACTTAATGCTACACGCCCAGAGTATTCACAAGGCTGCTGGCTGTGTATGCGTCCATCCTATAAAATGCCTTTAGATGCGGCTGAATACTTACCCCCTATTAACAAAAGATTGCTAGAAATAATCACTCCTTGTGAAGCTCCCCATAGTTACTCATACTCCCCCCATGTCCTTTTAGAAACCTTGCCAGAAAATTTCACTTGTATCAATAAGGTGATTCCTAACCATGGCAGATACCCTCTAGACTGCCAGAGGCTTTTTGATACTTCTAAAATACAAAATAATATGGTCTACTGTCGGCCCACCAATGCCTCTTTCCTTTGTCAAAGCGGCCTATATCCCTTTTTTAGAGGAAATTGGACTGAAGCTTGTATAATTGTTTTTATATTTCCCCATATTAATATTCTCCCTAGATCAGAACCAGTCCCCATTCCCTTGATTGAGCCTATCCGTGCTAAGCGAGTGCCTATCTTAATCCTGTTTCTTGTTGACTTGGGAGACACTGCGGGTGTAGCTACTAGCATTGCTGGCATCACCATGTCTGTCTCCCTTCATAACTCCCTACAAAATCAGTTAATCAATGACATGCAGGATGTAACCCAAATTATTTTGATCGTTCAAGAACAACTAAACTCCCTTGCCCAAGTTGTGCTGCAAAATAGACGAGGACTTGACCTCCTCACTGCCGGCCAAGGCAGCCTTTGTGTTTTCTTACAGGAAAAATGCTGTTTTTACGTCAACCAAAGCGGAGTGGTGCAAGATCAAGTTAGATGGCTACAAGAGAACCTTGAAAAAAGAAGACAACAGAGTGACTCGCCCAAAGAGTGGTGGGGACTTAAAGGCATACTCCCCTATGTACTTCCCCTACTTGGGCCCCTTAGCGCTATTCTGCTAGTTGTATCTGTAGGACCATGCGTGTTTAATAGAATCATAAACTTTATAAAAGAACAGATTGACTCCCTAGCATCTAAACCCCTTCAAATTCATTACCACAGGCTGGATACAGCCGCACAGGAACAGGGTGAGTCCTGCAAAGCCACCACCTCCTGCTACCTGTGTGGCCAGGACAGAGAGTCTTGCGCTTCCAAGGCGGCCGGAACCCAGACTGGCTAGACACATATGCCATGGGCACCTATGGAAGGGTAGAACCTAGCGGTATCTACCGACGAGGGCTGCAAATAATTGCCGTTCTGGCTCGTGGAAGCATACCCATCTGCATAGAGGTTGGATCCATTCAAAATCCTCTCTCCTCAAAAAGGATCATTAAAACACTTAAGGGGGATGGGTCCCTACTTCCTACCATGGGTTAATGCCCCCATTCAGGACATAACTATACAAAAACTGCCTTCTAAGAGCGCTGGCTGTATTGTGGGCCTTTCACCCCTACCAAGATAATAATTGGCTTGTTAATTAAATAAAAAGGGAGGAGATGCCGGGAGCCAAATGGCTGTCATATTGTAACATGAAAAATCTATAGGGCTTAACTGAAAAGAATGTTTGGTTCCTGTGACATCTCATCCATGCAGGTTGGTCAGTCTTGATATCCTGCTTGGCAGTACATCCTACCCTTCATTGAAAATCACCAACCCATAACCTTCTTGTAACGTACATTTTGTAGTTTAGTAACCTAGCAACCTAACAGCCCTGCTTACGTTAGTTACCCTTTTCTAATCACTATATAAGCTGCTGTGCAAAAAATAAAGTTTGAGACCTTGATCAGAATCCTGTCTTGGTCTCCTTCCTTATGTCTGGTTTGTCTCTCATTCAGGTCCACTCCCCCTCGGGTTCCAGTTGACAAAACCCCACTGGCTGGGGCAGAAAACTGGGGTCACCATGTTAAAAGATATGAGTCAAGCTCAGAAAGACAAAGATAAAATGTCCTTATTCATATTAGAATGTATCCTTATCACCATAAACATATTGGAAAGAGGAACTTTTGGTGGGGGTAATGATGGAGAGAGAGTGAATGATATGGGACAAATGTGATCAGAAATAGCTCTACATATGAAAATAACAATGAAATCTACTAATGCATTTAAAAGGAGGGAGAAGAGGCAGAGTAGTTAAGAATAATGCAAACAGTGTGACTCTGACCAAAGATCACTATGTGTGTGTAGTAAACCTCACAATGAGCCCCTTTGTACAGTTAATATATGCTAATAAAAATTAAAACCTTTTTACCTTTACCTGGATCTGAATGTTCATTCCTGGTACTGATTTTAAAAAATAGAAATATCACTCTTGCAAAAGACACAGCATAAGTGTCACCTGGGTACACTGAGAGCATTCTGATCCTGGAGTGCAACTTGGGGCCGTTTGGGAAATTTAGGCCCAGAGAAGGCATCTTGCTGCTCTCTCTAAATCTGACTCTGATCCTCACACCATATTTTTCCTTTTCAAATACCCTGCTCTTACTCAGTTTGCACCAGTTTTCCAGAGTCTGGACCTGTGCTGTTCTTTTCAAGGGCTGTGCTGTTCTTTTCAGGGACAAGTCTCTGCTGGACCTGTGCTGTTCTTTTCAGGAGCTTCAGGCAAAGCCCTCTGGAGGAGTGGCTCCTCCACAGGTCTCCAGCAGCCACTGGCGGTTTAATGCAAAGTATTTCAGGAAAATTGCAGTTTGGACACTGGGGGTGTGTTGTCTCTGTGGGATCCAAGAGCAGACGTCTGGGGCCATGGGGCTTGCTAACTTGTTTATTTTTAGGTGACTGTTCAGTGAATATTTTCATTATAAATGACAATCTGAGTTTTATGATTTTTTTTCTGAAAGGAAAGCTTTTTGCTTCTTGCCTTGACCTATTTAGACTTTACCCAGCAGCCATTGCTGGGAAAACAAGAACTTGCCTTGTGTGCTGTAGAGAGGCCAAAAAAATGACAAGAAGAGCACACTGGGCCCATTTATAAAATAAAACTGTTTGGTTATATCACAACCAACAGCATTCTAGTTCAGACTTTCCAGATTATAAATTTTTGTAAATATAAAGAAACATTTTCTACTTATTAAAATTTCCTTTAAACTGTTAGGGCCTAGAATTTTTTTTTTTAGCCAGTATGTACTTCATGTAAGGAATATATAGAGAAGGGATTCATAGGAATGGGGGAAGTACTAGTTTATAGTTTATTTGAATTCACATTAAAACTACTTTGAGCTATATAAAATCAAGGCTATAAATGTGTTGCTGTTACAACTGAGTATGACATGAATGGGTTCTGCACATATTAAAATAATTGGAGATGGGATTTCTACTTGTTCTACCTAACTTTCTTGTACTACTAGGTACAGAAAATAAGGAGAAAATAGCACCACACAAATACAAGGTGAATATATATTTATAAAACTTTTATTTTTATGTGTGTGTGCATGCATGAGCACGCACGCGCACCGGTACTGACACACACCAGTACTGAAACTTGAGCTTAGAGCCTAGATGTTGTCCCTTAGCTCTTTTGCTCAAGATTGGTGCTCTACTACTTGAACCACAGCCACCAGCTTTTTGCGGGAGAGGTCTCATGGGCTTTTCTGCCCAGGGCTGGCTTTGAGCCTGGAACATCACCTGCAGAGTAACTAGGATGACCTGTGTGAGCCACGTGCCGAGCTGAATAATCATTTTTTTAAAAGTCTAGCTCTTTACTTACTAGCTACATGCAGGGGCTCAGTGGTCCCTGTGGCTGGTAGAGGCCATTGTAACCAGCAGAGATTGCCCTAGACTTCCGTTAGCACAGCAAGTTCTCGGGCAGGCTGCATGAATCTCCTGGTAAGACAGCAGTGGCTTGTGAACCCCAGGAAGAATGCCAGGAGCAAGCAGTTTATTGGCAACATATTAACCAATTAACATAGCAACTAACAATTTATGGTTCCTTTTATTAATTTTTGTTTTTAGTCTTCCTGATATAAATTCTGAAGAAAGTCATTTCTGATCTTGCCCTTTTGCATAACAATATGACTCTTAATCACTTTACATTTGGAAATATAGTGATTTCAAGGAGACAAGAGGTACAAGAGAGACCAAAATTTAAAATGTTGCTGGGCATTTGTGGTTCCTGCCAATAACACCTGGCCCACCCCAGCCTCGCATCCCAGCACCAGAAACAGCTCTGGAATCTGGTTAGGAGATGGAGAGATACTCCTGCCCCTTCACCATCCTTGCAATTCCTGTCCACCTTCACATCCACACTGGTCCTCTCAGGACGCGCCACTCCCGAAGAAAGCAAATACACATGTGTGAACACAGGGTCTTTCAGCTTGGAATGGTTCTAAGTCCAGTCTTCACAAACAAGGGCTCTTTGTCACCATTCCTGTGCAGTTGCTCTTCCAGGGGGTTCAGAAATATTTGGAGTAAAAGGAAAGTAGGTGGCAGGATGCTCCTGCGGTTATGCTTTGGAGCTTCTGAAATGCCTGCACATGCTTTTGTGGATTCCTGGCTAGTTGGGTGGCTGTGATCTTATAGTCCACATTGCTTAGGTGAGGGGGGGGAAAAAAAGAAAAAACATTCCTTTCAAAACCACTATGTGCAGGAAGAATCTTCTCCAGTTACTTACACATCTCGGTGCACTTTTCTCTCTTAAGGTTATAGAAGTTTGAATCAAAAGCTGCAATTTTACTTTCTTCTTTTTTTTGTAATTTATTTATTAAGTAAACACAAATTTTTTGACAAGGTGTTGTGCAAAAAGGGTACAGTTACTTAGTAGGGCAGTGTGTACATTTCTTGTGATATCTTACACACTGTTTTTCTTTCCCTTCCCTAGGTCAGGTAGACATATATACAATACACAATGTACCAAGAACATATACAGTAGCCACGTGGCCTACGCCCAAGAAAATTCACATAGGGCTTTAAATGTAATGTCTATATTAGACAATATGTCGACAGTAGTCTTAAATGAACGTACATACATAGCTTTTGAGCTATTGTATTCCACTGAGAGGTCAATTTTTTAACTATTTATGTTGAGTAGTTGTTTGGTTTTAGTTACATAATGTTGGGTTGTTGACCCAATCCTGTGGGAAATACCATTTGACAAGCAGTTTTTGGTTTCACAGACCTGGTCTCTACTGTCTCTCCATCACCCCTTCTTAACAGTTATATATCAGGGAGATCATGCCCCTTGGTTTTCTGTGTTCTAGGCTTGTCTCGCTCAACAGTATTTGTTCAAGTTCTGACCATTTCCCTGCAAATAACAATATTTCACCATTCCTAATCGCTATGTAGTATTCCATTGTGTATAGGTACCATATTTTTTGGATCCATTCATCTGTGGAGGGGCATCTGGGTTGTTTCCATATTTTGGCTATTGTGAATTGTGCAGCGATAAACATGGAAGTGCAAATGTCTTTTTGATATCTTGGGACCTGCTGTTCAGGATAGATGCCTAGGAGTGGTATGGCTGGGTCACAGGGTAGGTCTATATTGAGCTTTTTTGAGAAACCTCCATACTGTTCTCCAAAGTGGTTGTACTAATTTGCACTCCCACCAACAATGGAGAAGGGTTCCTCTTTCCCCACACCCCCTCTAGCATTTGATGTTGCCTGAGTTCAGAGTATAGGCCATTCTAACTGGAGTGAGATGGTAACTCAGGGTTGTTTTTATTTGCATTTCCTTTACTACCAGGGATGTTGAACATTTCCTCATATGTTTCTTTGCCATTTTTATTTCTTCTCTTGTGAAGTCTCTCTTTAGCTCCTTTGCCCATTTCCTAATTGGTTTATTGGTCTTGGAGGGGCTTAGTTTTTTTAGTTCTCTGTAGATGACAGATATTAGGCCTTTGTCTGTTGCTGTGCTGGTAAAGATACTTTCCCATATGGTTGGCTGTCTTTCTATTTTGGTGGCTATGTCCTTAGCTGTGCAGAAACTTTTTAATTTGTAGTAGTCCCATTTGTTGAGTCTCTCCCCTATTTGTTGTGCCCCTGGGACTCTATTCAGGAAGTTCCTTCCTGTGCCTATAATTTCTAGCGTCTTTCCTACTCTGTCCTTCAGTAGTTCCAAGGATTCAGGTCTGATATTGAGGTCCTTGACCCATTTTGAGTTGATCTTGGTGCATGGTGATAGGCTTGGGTCTACTTTGAGTTTTCTGCATATGGCTGCCCAGTTCTCCCAGCACCAGTAGTTGAAGAGGCTATGTTTATTCCATTGTATGTCTTCAGCTCCTTTGTCAAATATCAGCTGACTGTAGAGTGCGGTTTTATTTCTGGATCTTCAATTCTAATCCATTGGTCTTCCGGTCTGTTTTTATACCAATACCAGGCTGTTTTTGTTATGATGGCCCTATAGTAGAGCTTGAAGTCTGGTATTGTGATACCTCCTGCACTGCTTTTTTTTTGCCTAGAATTGCTTTGGCTATGCTAGGTCTTTTGCTGTTCCATATGAATTTATGGATTGCTTTCTCTTTTTCAGTGAAGAATGTAACTGGGATTTTGATAGGGATTGCATTGAATTTGTATAACAATTTGGGCAATATGGCCATTTTCACTATATTGATTCTGCCTACCCATGAGCGTGGGAGGTCTTTCCATCTCCTTGTGTCTTCTTTGGTGTCCCTTATTAGATTTTTATAGTTCTCATTAAATGGGTCTGTCACGTCCTTGGTTAGGTTGATCCCTAGGTACTTTGTTCTTTTTTTGGCTACTGTAAATGGAATTGTTTCCGTAATTTCCTTTTCTGTTTGTACATTGCTGGTGTACAGAAAAGCTGCTGACTTTTGTGGATTGATTTTGTATCCTGCTACTTTGCCAAAATGGTTTATTAGGTGTAGGAGTTTGGGGACTGAGTTTTTTGGGTCCTTCAGATATAAGATCATGTCGTCTGAAAATAGGGATAGCTTGATTTCTTCCTTGCTGATGTGGATCCCTTTGATGTCCTCCTCTTGCCTTATTGCTATGGCTAGGGATTCCAGCACTATGTTGAAAAGAAGTGGGGAGAATGGGCATCCTTGTCTTGTTCCTGAGTTTAGGGGGAATGATTTAAGTTTCTCTCCATTTAATATGATATTAGCAGTTGGTCTGTTGTATATGGCTTTTATTGTTTTGAGGAATGTTCCATCTATTCCTGTTTTCTCCAGAGCTTTTAATCACTATGGATGTTGTATTTTGTCAAAGGCTTTTTGGGCATCGACTGAGATAACAATGTGATCCTTGATTTTAGTTCTGTTTATGTGGTGAATTACATTGATTGATTTACAGATGTTGAACCACCCTTGTGACTGTGGGATGAAGCCTACTTGGTCATTATGTATAATTTTCTTGATCAGTTTCTGGATCCTGTTAGCTAATATTTTATCGAGGAGCTTTGCGTCTGTGTTCATTAGTGATATTGGTCTGTAGTTCTCTTTTTTTTTTTGTTGGGTCTTTGCCTGGTTTGGGAATGAGTATGATATTAGCTTCATAGAATGAATTTGGGATTTCTCCCTCTGTTTCTATTTCGTGGAAGAGTTTGAGGAGTATTGGTGTTAGCTCCTCACTAAAGGTTTATAGAATTCGTTGGTGAATCCATCTGGGCCTGGGCTTTTCTTTGTTGGGAGGTTCTTGATTACCCCCTGTATCTCGCTGTAAGTTATTGGTTTATCTAGTTGATTTATTTCTTCTTGGTTCAGTTTGGCAGTTTATACCTCTCTAAGAATTGATCCATTTCTGTAAAATTATTGTTTTTTAGTGAGTAGAGGTTCTGGAAATAGTTCCTTATGATTGTTTAGATATCGTGTGTACTTGTAATTTTTCCAGTGGAGTCTCTGATTTTACGTATATGAGTCTCTTCTTTTTTTTGTAAGTCTTGAAAGGGGTCTGTCAATTTTATTTATTTTCTCAAAGAACCAGCTTTTAGTCTTATTTATTTGTTGAATGGTCTTTCTATTTTCAATCAGATTTATCTCTTCTTTAATCTTTGTGATCTCTCTCCTCCTAGTCATTTTAGGTTCGATCATTTCTTGTTTCTCCAGTTGTTTTAGTTTCATCGTGAGGTTATTCACCTGCTCTGTTTCCATTCTTTTAATGTGAGTGCTGAGGGCAATGATCTTGCCCCTCAGTACTGCCTTATCTGTCCCATAGGTTTCTTTGTGATGTATTTTCATTGTCATTGTGGCTTATGAATTCATTGATTTCATCTTTAATTTGGTCTGTGGCCCATGTGTTGGATAACAGTGTGGGGTTTAGCCTCCAAGAATGTGTATAGCCTCTGTGGTAACCGTTGTTATTGAGGGTTATCTTTAATTCATTGTGGTCAGATATAATACATGGGATGACATCAATACTTTTGTATTTGCTGAGGTTCTTTGTGTGGGCTATGACATGGTCTATTTTGGAGTATGATCCATGGGCTGCTGAGAAGAAGGTGTATTGGGTCTCTGTAGGGTGGAAGATTCTGTATTATAGATCTGTCAGATCCATTTGGGATATGGTGTTACTTAGGTCCTCCACTCCCTTGCTAATCCTCTGGGTGTTGGATCTGTCTCTTGGAGAGAGTGGGGTATTAAAGTCACCCACTATGATTGTGTTTGGGTCTGTCTTGTTCTGTAGTTCTGTGAGAATTTGCTTGACATATGTAGGGCCTCTTTTGTTTGGTGAGTATACATTTATCACCGTGCTGTCTTGATTCTGGATTTTTCCTTGTATTAAAATGTAGTGACCTTCTTTGTCTTTTTGAGTTGATTTTAATGAGAAGTCCAGCTTGTCTGAGATCAGGATGGCTACTGCCGTTTTGGTAGGTGCGTTTGCTTGGAAGATCTTGCTCCATCCTTTCATTCGGAGCCTGTTTTTGTCCCTTGCTGTAAGGTGGGTCTCTTGTAGACAACAGATGGCAACTTTTTGTTTGTGGATCCATTCTGCCAGTCTGCTCCTCTTTATTGGAGAGTTTATACCGTTTATATTCAAAGAGATCAAGGATAAGAGTGTTTTTTCTCCTTCCATTTTCTTGTTGGGCTGTTTTTCCTCTTTTTTTTTTTCTTGTCTTTAGTGAACTGCTCTTTCTGTTGGGCTCTGGCTATTGTAGTTTCTTTCTGTTTCTGTCTGTGTGTCCTGTATGATTTCTGTTGGGTGGGATTCCCCTCTTAGAATTCGCTGTAGGGCTGGTTTTTTATTCACATACTCCTTTAGATCCTCTTTACTATGGAAAGATCTGGTTTTCCCCTCAAATATGAACTCCAGCTTCCCTGGATATTTTATTCTATGTTGGCAGTTGTTGGCCTGTAGAACTTGGATGGTGTTCTTCCATTCTCTTCGTGCGTGGTAGGTTTATGTGGAGAGGTCTGCTGTTATTCAGATCCTCTTCCCATTGTAGTAAATTTCTTTCTTCAATTTGGCTGCATTCAAAATTTGCTCTTTATTCTTGAGATCTGAAGTCTTGAATATTATGTGCCTTGGAGTGGCTTTTCTGGGGTCTGGTCTGCCAGGTGTCCTATAGGCTTCGGTTACCTGCATGGGGTCCTTGTGAGATTGGGGAAGTTTTCTGCAATAACTTTATTGAAAATATGATGAAGCCCTCTGCTCTGGTATTTGGCTCCTTCTCCTATTCCAATTATGCACAGATTATATCTCTTGTCTTTGTCCACTAGCTCCTGGATTAGTCTGCCCTGGAGCTTCACCGTTTCTTGAAGTGTGGTAATTTTCTGGTTCTTATCGGCTGCATCATCGTCCAAGAGAGAGATTCTGTATTCCATATGGTCAATTCTTTGTGCTGTGGATTCAATTGCGGAGTTTATGGGTGTCAGAGAGCTATTTATGGTTGCCAGATCAGCTCTGATCGTGGAGATTTCTTCCTTTAAAGAGTTGTATTTTAAATCTATTTTTCATGCATTTCACTTCTCAGGATGTTAAGGTCTTCTTTAACAGAGGTTTGCACTGTATCCATTTTTGCTTCCATTTCTTTCTTGGCTTCCTGGATGTCCTTTGAGACTTTCACTCTAAACTCGTGGAATTGTTTTCTGATTTCATTTCTGAAGCTTTCCATCATTTCTGCTAACATGGCCTCATTTGATTTTTTATTCTCCATCTCCTCTTCAGTCATGCTGCTTTTTGGAGCTGGCGAGTTGGCTTGCCCTTTGATGAACTGTGTTATATTTCTTTGTGACTTTCGCATCTGGAGATCTGTGGGTGGTTTCCCTGGTTTGGCTTTGTGCTGGTTCCTGCTGGTATGTCAGTGGGAGACTTGTGTCCTGGCTCTGGGTTTGAGTTTGGCTGTTGAACCTTGCTGCCCAATGGGTGAGTGTGATCTTCTCGGTCTTGGTCTCGGTTGTTGCTGGGGTGGTCACCCTCCCTGCACTTGGGGCTGGGTAGGTTCTGTGTCCTTCTCTGCAGGATAGTGTTCTGCCGGTGTGTTGTGCTGACCCTGGTGTGCCCCTGGTGGGGGTTTGCCGTTCGCTGGGTCCCCTTTGCCAGCCTGGCCCTGTTTGGGCCAGGGTCGGCTTGTGGGGGGAGGGTACCCCGGAGATTCTCCAGCTCCGTGCAGTTATAAGCTCTTCTTTTTTTGTTCCTTTTTGTTTCCTGTGTTTCTCCACTGCTTCTGGCTTCTGGTTTTTCTGGATTCTTGATAGGGTATTGGGTGCTGGAGTTCCCAGCTCGCTATTCAGTTGGAGCAAGTTGGGGTGCCTTCCTACTGTGGTGGCGCCATTTCCTCTCTGCAATTTTACTTTCTAAGGCAAAGTTCTTACATTTGTCTGTTTTGTACGTAACATGATTATATTTGAATTTTGAGAAAGCAAATATATAAGTGCTTTAAGTGAGATGCCTTTAAGAAGGTTGCAAAACTTCATACTCTGTAAACCAGGACCAAAGCTGAGGTATAAAAAAGGGACTCAAAGAAAGTATACTGTGTTAGTAGTGAATTTTCCCCTGGTGGTGAAACTGAATGACTGCATTTTTGTCTTATTTCTACAATTTGTAATTTTCTGTACTGTTCATATATTACTTCTAAAGTAAACAAATCAGTTATATGTGCATGCATAGATGTGTATATATGTACAAATCAATATGCATATGCATAGAAATAGTATGTAAGTATGCATAGACATGTATATAGGCACAAATCAATTATGTGTATATTCACAGATGTGTGTACATACGTGAACAGACACATGTGTAATTGTACAAACCAACTGTATAAATGCATAGATGTGTGTGCATGTACATAAATAGACATGTGCATGTAAAATCAGTTATGTGTACATACATGTCCAGGTATAGAAGACACACATGTAACTGTACATGAAGCTGCTCAACGGAGGCCTCAACCCCTGACACTCATCCTCCCAAATGTGGTGCTGACTCTGGTTCTCCAAGGGCTGCTGGAGAATGGAATCTGTCCTCTGTCCTTGCTCACAGCTCCGTCAGAAGCCTCAATGCCTCTTCCATCACTAAGTGACCATGAACTTGTCCAGGGGTCTTCTTACATCTCTTCACCCAGAAAACAGGGTGGTCATGCCAACCTTGTTGGCTTGTTGTGACCTAAAAATGAGATTATGATGGGAAACATTACTGAAAATTTAGAGTATTAGGAGAGAGAAGGTGTCATCAGTTAGTGAACTCGAAGGACACATTAAAGACACTTTTTTTAGGAGAATAAAAGTACATAATCTGGACAGTGATGGCTCATGTCTGCAATCCTAGCTACTCAAAGCCTGAGATCTAAGGACTGTGGTTCAAATCCAGCCCCAGTAGGAAAGTCTATGAGACTCTTATTTCTAATCAGCTATCAAAAAACTAGAAGTGGAACTGTGGCTCAAGTTGAAGATTGCTAGCCTGTAGCAAAATAATGCACCAGGATTGCACCCTGGCCCTCAGTTCAAGCCAGGACTGGTAAAACAAAAGGAGGAAGGAAGGGAGGAAAGGAGGGAGGAAGGGAGGAAAGGAAGAAAGAAGGGAGGGAAGGGAGGGAGGGAGGGACAGGGGAGAGAGAGAGAGAGAGAGAGAGAGAGAGAGAGAGAGAGAGAGAGAGAAACAACATCAAACTGGGTGCTGGTGGCTCAGGTTTGTCAGGCTTGTAATCCTAGCTACTCAGGAGGCTGAGATCCCAGGATTACAACTCACAGCCAGCCTAGGCAGGAAAGTGTACATGACTCTTATCTCCAATTAATGATCATAAAGCTGGAGGTAGAGCTGTGGTTCAAACGGTAGAATGCCAGTCTCAAGTGAAAATGCTAAGCATGAGCATCTGAGCCCTGAGTCCAAGCGCCAGGATTGGCACATGTGCTTGTGTGCATGCATACACATGCACACACACATGCACAGACACACACGTATATCAAATAGCTGAAGACATGAGCATAAAGGAAGGAAAGCTGTCAATGGATATACCTTGAGATTTCTAGGCAAGTGTTTTGAGGTCATTTCTAAAAACTTGGCACAGCCACTATTCTCAGGAGATCCGAATGGGACTTGGGGAAGAGATAAAGTTGAATGAGTGAAAATAAATGAATCAAGCTAAACTTCATCTGGTGACAGGTGCTATTTGAAGCTCTAGTTTAACTTTTAAGTAATACCAATAAAACCAATGCCTTTTGCATATAAGGAAATGGAGGCAGAAAAGTTAATTACCTATGCACGCTCTCTCAGCTAGAAGATAAACTTTCTAGCAAGTTGAGATTTTAATTTAAGGTGTCTGGCTAGGAGCTCATGCCCTTAATTGTTGTGTGGGATTTGCTGGTGGTTAGCAGTCAGTAGGGGGTAATAAGGACAGAGTGGCAGTTCATCTATTAGGGCAGAATTACTTTTAGTTGTCCTTGTAGTGTTCATTTTGTCTTTCTTCAGTGGATTTTCATGAACAATTGGAATGCATTGTTCTCTGATTTCTGCATTTGTGCTTTTATTCTGAGAGTAACCTTAAAATTGTGGAATAGTGTTCCTATTCCCTACATCCCCACCATCATTTGCTGTTCCAGTTCATGATGTTGGCCAATCTTACTGGGGTGAGATGGAATTTCAGAGTTGTTTTGATTTGCATTTCCTTTATGGCCAGGGATGATGAGGATTTCCTCATGTGCCTCATGTGTTTCTTTGCCATTCTTACCTTTTTCTGAGAAATCTCTCCTTAGCTCCTTTGCCTATTTCGTGATTGGTTTATTAGCTTTGAGAGGTTGTAGCTTCTTGAACACTTTTCATATTTTGGATACTAGGTCTTTGTCTGATATATTGCTGGTAAATATCTCTCCCAGACTGTTGGCTGTCCTTCTACTTTGGAAACGATGTCTTTTACTCTACAGAAACTTTTTAGTTTGACATAATTGCATTTGGTAAGTCTCTCTCCTATCTGCTGTGCCCTTGGGAGTCTTTTCAAAAAGTTTCTGCTTATGTCTATGAGTCCTAGTGTTTCTCCTACTCCCTTTTGCAGGTCTGACTTTGAGGTCTTTCATGTACTTTGAGTTGATGTTGGTGCGCGGTGACAAGCAGGGATCCACTTTCAGTTTGCTGCTTATGAATGCCCAACCCCAATTATTGAGGAGGGCATCTTTCTTTCTCTGTATGGCTTCTGCTCCCTAATCAAGTATCAGATAACCGTGAGTAGGTGCTTTTATTTCTGGGTCTTCTAGTCTGTTCCATTGATCTTCAGGCCTATTTTCGTGCCAATATCAAGCTGTTTTTGTTATTATAGCTCTGTAGTAGAACTTGAGGTCTATGATTGTGATACCAACATTAATTTTTTTTTTTTTTGCCTAGAGTTGCATTGGCTATTTGAGGTCTTTTGTTGTTCCATATGAATTGTTTTCTCTATCTCAGTAAAGAATTTCATTTGGGGCTTGATGGGGATTGCATTAAATTTGTAGATCATTTTTGTCAGTATGGCCATTTTTGCAACATTAATTCTACCTATCCATGGACTTGGAAGGTCTTTCCATTTCTTGATGTCATCTTTGATTTCTTTCTTCATTTTTTTTTGTAGTTTTCACTATAAATATATTTTGCTTCTTTGGTTAGGTTTATTCCTAGATATTTTATTTTTTGAGGCTATCACAAATGATGCTCATTTCCTGATTTCCCTCTCTGCATGCACATAGCTGGTATACAGAAAGGCTACTGATTTTTGTGAGCTAATTTTGTATTCGGACACTTTGCCAAAGTTATTGATAATCTCTAGTAGCTTGGGGATGGAGGCTTTTGACTCCTTTAGATATAAGATCATGTCATCTGCAAGGAGGGATAGCTTGACTTCTTTCCCTATGTGAATCCTTTTTATGTCTTTTTCTTGTCTTATTGCTCTGGCTAGGAGTTCCAGAACTATACTAAAAAGGCTTGGAGAGAGGGACATCCTTGCCTCGTTTCTGATTTTAGAGGAAATATTTTTAGTTTTCCACCATTCAGCATAATGTTGGCTTTGGTCTGTCATATGTAGCCTTTATTATTTTGAGATATGTTTTTTTCTATCCCTACTTTCTCCAGAGCTTTTAACATGAATGGAGGTTCAATTTTGCCAAAGGCTTTTCTGCATTTATTAGATTATCATGTGGCTCTTGTCCCTTGCTTTGTTGATGTGATGTATTACATTTATTGATTTACATACGTTAAACCAACCTTACATCTCTGGGATGAAACTTACAAAAATACATAAAAATAAAAATTCACAAAAAATAAAAAACACATAATTAAATTAAAATGGAATCAGTTAAAAAAACTAAAGGATATTCAAGGTAGCAGAATATTTAAGAATATTGACACTGATTGATTGCAATGATGACAAGTTTGGGGGCTATGTTTTTTAATTTTTTTATGGTTTTTGTTGTTGTTTTGTTTTTGCCAGTCCTGGGCCTTGGACTCAGGGCCTGAGCACTGTCCCTGGCTTCTCTTTGCTCAAGGCTAGCACTCTGCCACTTGAATCACAGCACCACTTCTGGCTGTTTTCTATATATGTGGTGCTGGGGAATTGAACCCAGGGCTTCATGTATACGAGGCAAGCACTCTTGCTACTAGGCCACATTCCCAGCCCAGGTTTGGGGACTATGAATCCCTCTTTTTAGACCCAACATCCATGTTCCCCATGTTGGGACAAAAGTTGGGCAGTCTTCATGGCTGGGAGAGGTCTGCCTGCCTTCTCCCATTCCATCAGCCTGGGAGAGGGCCTGGGCATGGGTCATGGTGGTGTGGAGGGACTGTCTCTCTCTAGCTCTGGGCTCCAGAAACTCACTCCCAACTTGTTTTGGTCATAGTATGCAGCTTTAAAACCCTAACAATTGCAAAGATTAAGTGGAAACAACTACAGACTGGATGTCACATTTTCTCAAGGTTTCCAGCCCTGTGGCTGGAACCTTGTATGTACAAGATTTATAACCATAGAGTGTTGAACAAATCACCTCATATCGGTAACTGTTTTGTCATTCAGTGAGAAAGGGTGATTTCAGCCTTACCTTATGGTGGGGTTGGTAGAAGTAAAAGCAGTTAGGTTCAAGAAACAGAGGGATACACAGAATGCAGTGTTAGCTATCAGGACAGTAAGATGACAAATAATGAGCTTGATGTTATACCCCTTGTTTTTGCTTATCTCATCTATTTAATGTGGTGTGTGTGGGATCTGTGTGTGTGTATGTGGTGTGTATGATGTGTGTGTATATGAGTGTGTGCTAGTATTAGGACTTGAACTAAGGGCAACTGTCTCTTATCTTTTTCCACTCAATGCTGGCAGTCTACCATTTGAACTATAGCTCTATTGTAGACTTCTTGCTGGTAAACTAGGAAGAAGAGTTTCACAGACTTTCCTGCTTGAGCTTCCCTAGAGCCTTAATCCTCACGCCTCAGACTCCAGGCATGAGCTACTGGTGGTAGATTACAGCTAGGGTTAGATGTGAACCACCAAAATCATTGTTTTCATGTCAGTATTTGTATGTCCTGTATAGTTATAGTTGTTGACTAACAGAGTTCAGCTAACTTGTCTAAAGTCTGTGGCTAGGAAGCTCAGAATAAATGGGCTTCAGGCCTGGGTGGAGGGGCAGCAAAGTGCTGGTGAGTTCCTCTACCTCTCCCTTCTCTGGGTCTCTTGTTTGGTGTCTCGAGGCCCCTGAAAGCGTCCACTGTCTTCCTATAGCAGCTCTGAAAGCGTCCACTGTCTTCCTATAGCAGCTTGCCTAAATCTTTCTGGTGAATTTCCCCACATCCTGACTTTACTTTTTCTTTTTCAGCAAACCTTCCCCTTGCTGTCCAGCCAACCCTAGTAGCCTCCTTCACTGGGAGACCACGCCCAGGTCCAGCAGGTCTGGGCTTCCAGGGTCTGTTCCCACCCTTTTCCTCTGCTCCACTGTAATATCATTGAAGCCCTGGGTTTTTTGCTTTGCTTTTAGCCCTCCCAGGGGCAGGAGCAACAGAGGTTGGGGCCAGAACTCAGTGTCTAAAAGAGACAGAAAGAGAGAGTTGAGTGTGTACTAACTCCCCTCCAGCTCTTTCTTTACAGGGACTGTGGACCACCAAAGAAAACCTACGACAAAAATGAGGAACTGCTGGTAAGACTGGCTTTGGAGACTTGTTGGGGAGACTGAGATAGGGTGTCTTAGAGCCAGGGGTCTATTTCTGTAGTACTATTACAATGAGAGGAGAAGAGAGGGAGAGAAGCAGAAGGATGAGAGTAAGACAGGCAAGCTTGTTCCAAGTAGAAATGAGAGAGAAAAAAGAAAGAAGGGAGGCCACCATGGAAAGAGAGACAGAAAATCAAAGGTAAAAGACAAGAGACAAGGAATAGGCACAGAAGGCACAGAAAGTCAGTGAATGGGATGCTGGGATCACTAGTGACAGAGGCCATAGAAGCCAGAGCCAGTCTCAGTGTGCAAGTGAAGATCTCTGCCCTGGGATCTGATCAGTTGCATGAATGTAGTTAACCAGGCACAAAGATGGGGACCTAGTTCCCTCCAGGGATTTCTGCTGCAATGAATTTCCTCCCTCTTCTTCAGGAAAATTCCTGTTTTCTTCTTGGTGTACAGCTTCCTAGGACCTGGGGAATCAGCAGCTGCCAAGCGCCGCCCAAGTAAGAGCCATCATTTCTGGGTTTTGAAAACTTATTTGTCACCAGAAACAACCGGAGCGGTGGTAAAGCAGAGAGAGGTGTGGGTGGGAAGACTGTGGGGTCCCTGGACCTTTGTGCTTTTCCTCCATTCTCTTGCTTTGGGACACAGAGATACTCTGGTGGCTAAGCATAGAAAAGGAAGTCCTGACTGTGATCACAGTTAGCAGAAAGGCCAACAGAGTCAACACCTGGAGTCAGCACCTGGTTCAGCCAGTGAGTGGCAGATGTTTAGGGGATACTTGTGTGGGTGGATGTGGATAGGCTGGGGTGAGGCAAGATAGGAAGAATAGTTTTGATGTACTCTGACTGCTAGCCCAAACTGTGTAGCTGGAAAGAATGTGTTTTGGCATCAGGCGAATCTCATTAAGGCTCCAGGTGGGTCTACCTCACTACAGAGCTCCATGAAACAGAGCTGCCCTGGTTCAGTTCTAGGCCTAACTTGCTTATGATTATTTCATTCTTGTTATTCTTCCCACTTCTGGGACATTAGCAATAATCCACCTGAGATGCTTAGACTCTTGAAACGAAGTTGCTGAATTCAATATGCCAGTGTATTTATGTATGACTATAAAATGTCAGGACTCTACCATACCCTCAGGCTTCACTTGGTTTGACATTTTCCAGAAATCTCATTGAACTGGCCAGAGCCTAACTCTGAACTCTTGCTAAAATTCCAAATTGATGATGCTTAAGGAATATTTTCTAACCCAAACCACCAGAAAATTTCCAAATAAGCTTCTGATCCCAGGCCATTCATGAGTCTGGGCAGCTTTGGCTCCAAAAAGAACAAATTTCTAACCCTTCTCCCAAAGGAACATCTGTCCAGAACAGATTAATAAAGCAACTTTGTTCCTTGCATTTTCCCAGCCTGTGATGAGGATGAGTGAGTTAACATGCTAACAAGTAGTTGTTCTTGGTACTGTTTGCCCTGCCTCGAGACAGTGGATGAGGTAGGCTGACATGCCATCTCTTTTCAGGATTCCCAATTAGTGCAAACTCAAATGGAGAGAACGAACTCTGTCCCAAGATTAGGGTTGGCCAAGATGATTTGCCAGGTAAGTAGCAATGTATCCTTTTAGAAATGTCTTCCTTCCAAACTGGCTGTGTTCTTTGGTTTGGGAAAGTTGTGGCAAGGAATAAGGCCAGTGCCATTTCTGACCTTTGGTTCTCTGTTCCCTTTCTGTAGGGTTTGACCTGATTTCTCAGTTCCAGGTGGACAAAGCAGCCTCGAGGAGAGCTGTCCAGAGGGTGGTGGGCTCAACAGCCTTACAAGTGGCTTACAAGCTGGGAAATGATGTAGACTTCAGGATCCCAACCAGGTATATAAAAAAATATATACCTTGTCGAATTAGCTTCCTCAAATGTGTTGTAAGATTTGGGCAGCTGGATACTACTAGAGAATTTCCTTATATTTTACATTTCTTGAATCACGGTTCTATTTAATGATGAGGGAATTTACTTACTTATCGATGCCTAGTGCTTGAATACTGCCCTTCATGTTTCCAGTATATACTTCTCATCCCAGGAAAAGAAGTTCATCACTAAGACTATTATACATTGATTCAGGACATGTTCTTAGTTCGTTGCTTTCTGGTTTTTTTTTTTTAAGGATATTTTGTCTGGTTTTGACTGAAAGGACGCTGTGTGGAAAAAGCCAGAGTTGAGGCATCCAGGAGCCACTGTGTGGTTAGGAAGCACACAAGGGCGCTGTTCAATGCCCAAGTGCTGAAATAGAAGCAGATGCCCAGGGATCAGCTCCTGGTAGGCTCCACACAAGAAAACTGGGGTGGTTATAACAGGAACAAAAGCAGTGATAATACTAAAGGTCATAACAAATCTGCTTCATTGGTGTGCTTTTCTGGAACTAAGCTTTAAGCTCTTTAATTCACAACTGAGATCCATGAGTATCTGTGTAAATGCTGAGTTGTACCATTGTTATAAAAATGTTTCAGCAATTTAGTTTTTCAAGATGAATAAGGCTAGGCACCAAGAACTCAAGCCTGTAATCCTAGATACTTGGTAAGCTGAGATCTGAACATCAGGGTTCAAAGTCAAACTGGGCAGGAAAGTCTGTGAGACCCAGCCTGTGAGTTCAAACCCCAGCACTGGCATAAAAAAAAGATGGATAAGAAAATCAGGCTTTCCATTTAAGGGACTCTGTGAAAATTATAGTATCATTTATAGACACAGATCATTTATATATAGAGATCATTTTTTTTGCCAGTCCTGGGACTTGAACTCAGGGCCTGAGCACTGTCCCTGGCTTCTTTTTGCTCAAGGCTAGCACTCTGCCTCTTGAGCCACAGTGCCACTTCTGGCTTTTCTCTATATGTGGTGCTGAGGAATCGAACCCAGGGCTTCATGTATACGAGGCGGGGACTTTACCACTAGACCATATTCCCAGCCCTATATAGATAATTTATAGACATATCTCTTTTTAAATTATATATACTCTTTAGTTTACTGGTAGATATAAAGAACAGATTTATAAGAACAGATTTGAAAAAGACAGTGGGTTGACATTTCTACAAATGAGATTTGTGAGACTTTTAAATGGTTTTAGGTCTATAGAAATGAACACATAATTTATTAATATAAGCACATTACCACATTGGCATTCTATCCTAGTCTAGTTTGAAAGATAATTGATTTGATATCTATGTATATAAAACAACCTGATAGTCACATATATGACTGTACATATTATTTTAATATGTGTGGAGAGGAAGATACACATAGATACCTTTTGTTTCACAATGTATTATAAATGAACTATTCCTTTAGAAGCCCATTCCACCTTCCATTATTTTTAAGTTGACATTTACTAAGTTGAAGATAACTGGAAACATGCTTTCTTTCCAACATCAACTCTGCTGAGAAGGGAAGGTTCGATGAAACTAACTTTAGAATGTCTTTAATTAAGAGTCACTTGAGCATGTCATTGTGACTTCCTGAGTCAAAACAAATAGATTTTTTAAAATAAATGATTTTAATTCTATAGCTTTTCTCCCTATACCCATAGACAAACATGGGTAACATATATCAATGTTGTTTTGGTTAATGAATTTTAATGAAAATGTCAACATTGTTACCTTTATATGTACAACAGAGGAAAACACTCAAAGGCAAATTAATAGCAAATACTGCTTCTGAGTTACTACTAACAATACAGAGGAATCAACAGAAATTACACTGACATAATAGCTAAAATGTTTGCATGTTGTAGCCAATACATGGACTGGCTCTCTGGAAGCCAGTCATCACTTCCCTATTACAGAATATGAAATATGAGAATATGAACATATGAGATTTAAAATCTTAACACATGACACAGGAGACCAGGGAGGGCTGTCCTTTCCCAATAAAGAAGAGTAACACTTGCCACGTTCTCGAACGTGGACGAACGCCAGGACACAGCTCACTTAATGACAAATGATGGACATGAACACCCAGGACAACATGGCAGACCAAGGGGAAGAGCTGGCGGAAGGGGGTGGGATCCCTGAGCTACTTCTCATGCCTCTATACTTCTATATCAATGTTTTAAGCCCATAAAAATAAAAATAATACTTAAGGAAGATATCAAGAAATGTTAACATTTATTTTTATTTACAAAAACCTCATGCCTTGATAATAATTACCTTGGAGGAAAGAGAGAGAGAGAGAGAGAGAGAGAGAGAGAGAGAGAGAGAGAGAAAGTTGGATGCTGGTGACTCACTGTGACCCTAGCTACTCAGAAGGCTGAGATCTGAAGATTGTGGTTTGAAGCCAGCCTGGGCATGAAAGTCTGGAGACTCTTGTTTCCAATTAACCAGCAAGAAGTCAGTAGAGCTGTGGCTCCCATGGTAGACCTCCAGCTTTGAGCATAGAAGCTCTGGGACCACATCCATGTCTTGCAGTCAAACCCCAGGACCAGCACAAATAGAATAATAAGAGAAAATCACCCTTCACTGAGATAGTCATTCCTGTGTCTTCCCAAAAAGGGAGCTATAGACAAAGAGTTTGATCTGAAGGAAGGTTATTTGGAACTCTGAGTCCTAGCTCATAATTGTTCAAAGAAATGATAAATTTTATCATCTACCAAACAAAATTCATTGACACCTAGTTTACCAACCATTTCTTCGTTGTTTAGGAATTTTTTTAAGCTTAGAAGGAAGGTAGAAAGTCATGATTTCAGTCCTTGCAAGATGACATTTCTGAGTTTTAAAGTTCAGTGTTCCTAAATAATAAGTAAATAAATGTAATAAACATACAAAGCTCAGTGCTCAGCCCTCAGTCGTTGGCCTCAAAGATGATTCAGGTAGCTATCCATGACATTCTAGAGATGCCTGAGCCACCAGTGATTTTCTGCTGCATTTTCAACAAGTAAGAGAAGCAGCAATGACACAATATTGGTTGGTGGCTTGGCTTAAAATATAACTGTGCTGGAGTAGACGAGTAAGAACTGGCCATCTTCAATTTGTCAAACACCTGGGGACCAGTATCCAGCTGCTACTAAAGCTCATACTTTCCTGGGAAAGGCAAACATTTCCAGCCTGAAGATTGTGAGTAAAGTCTTCACAGTTGCAAACGGTAACTCAAACGCTTATGTGGGATGAGAATACAATTGTGGGGGAGAATATCAGAGGACATAAAAATAATCCTAATATGCTATACACAATTCAAAACAGTAAAAGGTACCTTGACTAAAAAGTTTCAACCAGTAGACCTAATATGGTCCCAAAGTGATTCCTTCGCTCATCGTGAAAGAAATACTGCCAAGAACTTTGCAAGAATGTTGTTTTTGGCTGGGGGAAAATTGCTGAACAGTAGCTCTTTGGATAGTATAAGTAGTAATACTGTTGGGATTATGTGGCAGTGGAGAAGAGAGGGTCTTAAAAATGTGTATTTTAAGATAGATCATTAAGGAACATTGACTGATTGAATTTCTGGGCAGGTCTTTATGAACAGGAAAGCACAAATACTGCATAGTTTTCCACACTGTAGCCTTTCTCCAGGTCTAGAATCTAAAAAGGGGTGAAAGGGAAAAATGGTAAATATGTATAAATACAGGACAAGACTTACATTGACTTTCAAATTTTACTCAGGCATTTATATCCTCGTGGACTGCCTGAAGAATACTCCTTTTTAACAACATTCCGGATGACTGGGAGCACACTTGGAAAGAACTGGAATATTTGGCAGATACAGGACCCCAAGGGGAGGGAGCAAGTTGGAGTGAAGATCAACGGGCAGACAAAATCAGTTGTGTTCTCATACAAGGGACTGGACGGAAGCCTCCAGACAGCAGCCTTTTCAGGATTGCCTTCCTTATTTGATGCCCAGTGGCACAAGATCATGATTGGGGTGGAAAGGACCAGTGCCACTCTGTTCATGGACTGTGTCAGGATTGAATCCTTGCCCATAAAGCCAAGAGGCCAAATAGATGTGGACGGCTTTGCTGTGCTGGGGAAACTTGCTGACCACCCCCAGGCATCTGTTCCAGTGAGTACAAGTTCATGCCATGGCATACCAAATCCAGTGAGTACAGGTCCACACGATGGCCAACCAAATCCAGTGAGCACAGAGCCACATGATGGCCAACCAAATCCTGTGAGTACAGGTCCATGTAATGGCTGACCGAATCCAGTGAGTACAGGTCCATGCCATTGTAGACCACATCTAGTGAGTTCAAGTCAATGCAAAACTTAGCAAAACAAATAGGAATCAGTAGTCATGTTAAGAGTAGAGTGCTGGTGATAAAGTTGCTCAAGTGTGTTATCTAATGGGCACTATGTTGGCTGTTACTTCAGGAATTAAGTGTTGATGTCCTATAGGAAAGAACTGGGAAATGACAGATCGTGACAGACATAAATTTCTCCATGCTTATGATGCTCAGTGTTTCTCCAGATAATAGAGAACCATCTTAGGCTGAGAAGGATGGATTTTGCTAGAACATTTCATTCTTTATTTAATAATTTATAAAATGTTTTCTTCTTCTATCATTGTTTACAAGTTTTAAACTGATACTAGATGGGGAGTGTCTGGTGTGTGTGTGTGTGTCTTGGGGTTTGAACTCAGGGCCTGGGCACTGTCCCTAAGCCATTTTGCTCAAGGGTAGCTCTCTACCACTTGAGCCACAGTTCCACTTCTGGCTTTATGGTGGTTCAATGGGAATACGAGTCCCATAGACTTTCCTACCTGGGCTAGGTTTGAACTGAGATCCTCAGTCTCAACATTTTGAGTAGCTAGGATTACAGGTGTGAGACATCAACACCCAACAAGGGAGTATCTAACTGTTTTCTGGAATGTTCCTTTCCTGCTTGGCTCATATTGCAACTTCAAAAAGGTTGACCAAATTAAATTGTCATATATTTTTTGTCAATGGTATTCAAAGAGAAGAACTCCAGGTATAAAAACAAGAAATGCGTGGAGATTAGTATTTTAGCTGTGTAATGAAAAGGGACTTTAACCCAAAGCACTCTGACATTCTTCCTTCAAAATAATTAGTATGAAAATTGGAATTCCTATTGTGTGCCCCAAAAGATTTTTGTGTAGTGGATTATTAGTGTACTGGTGGTGTCTGTGAGCCCAGGTATGCTCCCAGACTCTTGAGCTGGTAGCCCTATTGGCCACCCGATCTGTGCTCACAGGTGAACTGCACCTCATTTCCCCATTATTCAGTGCCACAGTGGCATTTTGCATATTTAAACAAGTGTGCCAACTTTTCCAGAGGGGGTAATAGTTTTTGAAGAAAACAGCTTGATGAAGTACTTCACTTTTGCAAAATTAACTTCAGCAAGTGATATTTAAACAAAGGAGGATATAGTTTCCTTTTTTTTTTTTTTTTTGGCCAGTCCTTGGGCTTGGACTCAGGGCCTGAGCACTGTCCCTGGCTTCTTTGTGCTCAAGGCTAGCACTCTGCCACTTGAGCCACAGCGCCACTTCTGGCCGTTTTCTGTATATGTGGTACTGGGGAATTGAACCCAGGGCCTCATATATACGAGGCAAGCACTCTTGCCACTAGGCCACATCCCCAACCCCTATAGTTTCCTGTTTGATCATATAATTAATGCTTCGTAGGACAATTCAGTTCTGAATAATTTTCAGAACCAAATCTCACCCACACACAATGCATGTCTGGATCAGAGATGTCAAGGACTTGGTGAATAACATTGGGGAATTTTTTTTTTTTTACTTTGAGGATAAATACATCTCTCTCTTATTTAAATGGTTATTTTTCCTTTTATCTTATTTTTATGTATTTTTTTGTTTATGTGGTACTAAGGAATCAAACCCAGGGCCTCAGGCATGCAAGGCAAGCACTCTACCAAGCCACATTCCCTGCCCTGTACATCTCTTCTTTTTTTTTTTTGGCCAGTCCTGGGCTTTGGACTCAGGGCCTAAGCACTGTCCCTGGCTTCTTTTTTGCTCAAGGCTAGCACTCTGCCACTTGAGCCACAGTGCTGCTCCTGGCCATTTTCTGTATATGTGGTGCTGGGGAATTGAACCCTGGACCTCATGTATACGAGGCGAGCACTCTTACCACTAGGCCATATTCCCAGCCCCTGTACATCTCTTCTTATCCTGACAAAATTCTATTCTAGTCATTTAGGTAATAGGAAAGAGAACTATAATTTTCTTTGCTATGTATTACTTTTATATACTTGAATACGAATCTGTAAAATGACACCTCTAAATTTTTAGAGGAACACTAGTAACACTAGTAATTTTGCTTCTGGATTTCTTCAATAAGCATAGAAAATAGGGAAAGGAATGAAATCTTATAGAAGTGTTTTAGTCTAGCTCTGAAGTTTTCTAGCAGGCTGTATAAACAAGCATGCACACATTAATTTGTATTTCTTATTTTATATTCACATTATTTTTTATTGTACTAGAGTTTGAACTCTGGGCCTGATGATGCTTGCTAGGCTGGTGCTTTTATGCTGAGCCATGCTTCCAATGCAGTTTTTTTTTGTCAGTGGTAGGGCTTAAACTCATGGGGCCTGGGTGCTATCTCAGAGCTTTTGAGCTCAAGGTAGAGTGGCAGGCTGGCATGCTCTAGGCTTTGTTCAGCCCGAGAAAAACATGACAAAGAAAAACACAACAAAGACTGGGGATGTGACTGGAAAATACTCTGGAGGTCCTGAGTTCAAAACCCACACGCCTACAAACAAATGCAGTATATGTCTTCAAGCTTCTTTTTCTTCCTATTTTTTCTTGTCATGAAGGCTGTTTTACTTAGATTTAGCAATTCTTCCCTTGCTCTGTTTCTTCCCTGTTGTGCAAGCAGTTGTGCCTGCATGCCCACACGCACACGCACACACACACACACATCAAAACTGCTAAAACTGGAAGCAGTTATCAGGACATATTTAAATTTTGTGTCTAACAATAATACAATTTGCAAAATCTAATTGTAACTCTTTTTTTCACTCAGATGCCTCTTTCCTTTAGCCTCTTTTTTTAGGCCACTCTGTAGATGTCTTCTTTCTTTTATTATTCTATTACTTTTTTGTGCCAGTACTGGGACTTGAACTCAGGGCCTCCTGTGTGCGTTTCCTTGGTTTCTGGCTCAAGCCTGCCACTCTACCAGTTGAGCCACACCTCCACTTCTGGCTTTTTGCTAACTGGAGATAGGAGTCTCACTGATCTGTCTGCCCTGGCTGGTTTCAAAGTGTAATCCTCAGATCTCGGTCTCCTGAGTAGCTAGGTTTACAGGTGTGAGCCACTGGCGGCGGGCTGAGCCTCATGTTAATAGAGTCACAGCCATGAACATCTTGGTTCACAGGGAACGGAGCCAATTCACTCTGGTTTTCAGCAGAGCGAGTCCCACTTGGGCATCTCCTTGGGTGTCTTAAATAACCTGCTTGTCTTCTCCAAGAACCTAACTGACTGCTCCCTTCCTCCAGTTTGAGCTGCAGTGGATGCTGATCCACTGCGACCCCCGGAGACCCCAGAGGGAGACGTGCCAGGAGCTGCAGGGCAGCGCCAAGGTGAGGGCCCCTCCCCCTCCCCTCCCTTTCCCTCCCCTGCCGCGACCTCTCTCCCTCCCCCTCCCCTTCCTCTCTCCCTCCCCTCCCCCTCCTCTCCCTCTCCCCTCCTCTCCTCCTCCTCTCTCCCCCTCCTCTCACTTCCTCTCCCCTCCCCCCTCCATTACCCTTCCCCTCCCCCGCTCCCCTCCCCCTCCTCTCTCCCCTCCCCCCTCCATTCCCCTTCCCCTCCCACTTCTCTCCTCTCCCCCGCTCCCCTTCCCCTCTCCCTCCCCCTCCCCTCCTCTCCCTTCCCCCCTCCATTCCCCACCCCCTCCCCTCCCCTGTTCCCCCTCCCCTTCCCCTCCCCCTCCTCTCCCCTTCCCCTCCTCTCACCTACCCATCCTCTCTTCCACTCCCCTCCCCCTCCTCCCCCTCCACTCCCCCTTCCCTTCCCCCTTCCCCACCTTCTCCTCTCCCCTTCCCCTCCTCTTCCCCTCCATTCCCCCTCCCCCCTCCCCTCCCGCTTCCTCTCTCCCTCCCCCTTTCCCACCCCTTCCTCTCTCTCCCTTCCTCTCCCCCTCCATCCCCCTCCTCTCCTCCTCCCCCTCCCCTCCCCCTCCCCTCCCCCTCCCCTCCCCCTCCATTCCCCCCTCCCCCTCCTCTCCCCCTCCATTCCCCTCCCCCTCCATTCCCCCTCCCCCTCCTCTTCCCCTCCCCTCCTCTCCCCCTCCATTCCCCTCCCCCCTCCATTCCCCCTCCCCTCCCCTCCCCAGTCCCTCCGGGTTTTCTGCAGTCCCTGCATCCGGGCAGGGGTGTCCGTCCTGGGCGGGGTGCCCCTCCCTGGCCCCCAGTCTCTGGGAGGCCCGGGCCGGGCGGGCGGGGAAAGGGTTAAGGGGCGCCGCCACTCCGTCCGCCCCGCCGTCCCCGCGGGTCCCCGCGGCTCCTCCAATCCCAGGACCCCTTCTTAGACGACGGCGCCGGTGCGGGCCGGGCCGCTCAGACCCGCGGGGCCGGGGCCGGAGCTGCGGGGACCGCGCGCGGGGGAGCCGGCACCGACGGACGGGGCGGATGGCGCGGCCCGCGGGGGCGCGCGGGGCGCTGGGGCTGCTGCTCTCCGCGCTCTGCCTGGGCGCCGCTCAAGTAAGTGGGGCCCTTTCTGTCCTCCCGTCCGCAGCCCGGCCCGACCACGGACGAGGTGAGCGCGGCCGCCGGAACCCGCCCGGACCCAGCCGCGGGGCGTCCCGCGTCCGCCGGAGCCGGTCTGGGCCCCCGGGGTGCCGGCCGGTCCGCGCCCTCGCGGCCCCTCCCGTCCTGGGCAGGACCCTCGCCCACCGGGGCTCAGCCCGGATGCCCGGGGCCCGGGGCCGGGTCCTGACAGCGCCGGGCCGGGCCCTGAGGTGGCGGCGACCGGCCCTCCCGCCCCCTCCTCCCCTCCGGCCGGCGGTCAGGGGGCCAGCGGGCGGCAGGTGGAATTCGGGCCGCCCGCGCCGCCGCCTCCAGCCTGGGTGGCCCGGCCTGCAGCCCGCGGTGGCTCTCCCGGAGCCCCGCAGCCCTGCCTCCCGTCAGAATCCAGCAACTTTCCGGAAGGCTGGAGGCCTCCTTGGTGGTGCGGGGAGGAGGGGGGAGGAACCGGGAGAGCAGGTGGGCAGAGGTGGGGGTCGGGGGTAGGCAGGAGTGGGGAGCAGTCAGGGGAGCAGGGGGGCAGGGGTGGAGGGATGGGGGCAGGCAGGGGTGGGGGGTAGGCAGGGGTGGGGAGCAGTTAGGGGAGCAGGGGTGGAGGGATGGGGTAGGCAGAGGTGGAGGTTGGCAGGGGTGGGGAGCAGTCGGGGGGCAGGGGTGGAGGGATGGGGATAGGTAGGGGATGGATGTAGGCAGGGGTGGGGAGCAGGGGGGCAGGGGTGGAGGGATGGGGATAGGTAGGGGTGGGGGGTAGGCAGGGGTGGGGAGCAGGAGGGTGGGAGTGAGGGTGGGGCAAGCCTAGCTGAGGAGGTTGGAGTTCCCCAACAAAGACCCCATTGTAACCTGTCCGGTCTTGGGAGTTTAGTAAAACAAAGTTTTCATTGATGAAAGAAGCTTTTTCCCCCCTTCTCTCTCACTTTTAAATTCCCAAGCAGAAAATAAAAAGCCCACCCATTTCCTAAGCCAGAAGTCCGGTGCTGTTTCAGAAACCAGATTCCAGGGTGCCCTCATAGGTTGGCTGTCTGCCCCGGCTGGCTGTCAGGCTGGCGTCTGAAAAAACCACAAAGAGCCCTTGAGAGCTGCCCCTGCAGGTAGACCTGAAATGAGGCCGGGCTCTGGGGCCAGGCTCTGCTGCCGACCTGCCCCTTCCCATTCTATAGGACCAAGGATTTATGTAAGAATCCAGTGTCTCCATTCTTGTCTATGCAATGCCTGCCAAGTCCTGCAAAATCACTGTCCTGCAGTTTCTGATTAAATCAAGGTGTCCAATGTTCCCCATCTCCTTTTCTAAATCCCTTTTGGGGGATACCAGGCATCAGACCCTCTTTTCCTCAACCCCTTCTTCTTTTCAGTGAGGCCTGTGCCCCTCCTCTTGTTTCATGGGCAGCTCTGATATAACCCCACAGTTTTCCTCATTCAAAATGAGGAGGTGCCCGAACCCATGTCAACTTGGAAAGACATTTATTGTGCTGGCTTTCAAAATTCTAGGGTGCTGGGACGGTGACTGCCCCAGTGGGCAGGGGGCCAGACTCAGGGGCTGGCCCCGTGGTCCACTGACCCTGTGTGCTGTTTTTACCAGAGAGGTCCTTTGGGAGAACAAGGCCCGCCTGGCCCCCCAGGGCCCCCTGGAGTCCCAGGCATCGATGGCATTGATGTGAGTGTCTGTGTGTTTTCCCTATGTTCCCTGTTCCTACCCTTCCTTCACTTGTTTGGGTGCGATGGGCTTTTAGAGGGAGTCAGGTGTCCCCTTCCTTCCCTCTCCACTAGGTTAGGAGTGGAAGGGAATGGAAAGTTCATGGTTGGATCCTGCAGCTTGTAGATTTTCAGAGGAGATGACCCTTGTCCCTGCCATCCACTGGCCATGTCTCCCTCTGTGGATTTTCAGAGAAAAGATGGACCCTTACCCTTGTTTCTGCCACCTAACTGGTCAGTTCCCTCCATCTTCTGCCCCTTACCCCATATTGGTCTCTTAGCTGTACAGAGGGCAGATCTGAGATGAGGTAGCAACCCACTCACAAATGCTCTTGTTTTCTCTCGTATGCCTCCAGGGTGACCGAGGCCCAAAGGGTCCCCCAGGCCCTCCGGTGAGTTGAAAGCACAGCAGTGCCCCACTTCCTTTGGTTTAACATGTTTTGCAGACACATGTGCCCAAAGAGTCTCAACTTTGTCTCTTTTTCTCTCCCTGCCTCCCTGACACAGGGTCCTGCTGGAGAGCCTGGGAAGCCAGGAGCACCGGGCTCACCGGGCACGCCAGGCGCGGATGTGAGTAGGAGTGCTGAGGCACCTTGCCTAGCCAGGGGTGTGTGTGTGTGTGTGTGTGTGTGTGTGTGTGTGTGTGTGTGTATTTAATTTATGCAGAATCTTTCTGTGTAGTCCAAGCTGTCTAGGAACATTCTCCCCACATGTCGTCCACAGTGCTTCGATGACAGGTGTGCACTTGCCAAGTCCTCATGTTCAGAGTCCCTCAGGAGCTTGGTGCCTTTGTAGCTTCCTTCACAGACTCTTTGCCTCATACCACATTTTCATCTCAGACATCAAAAGGCTGTCCCTGATTTTACATTACACTTCTTCACTTCAATGGAAAATTTGGATAATAAACAAATGAAAAGTGCTTTTAATTTTATAAAAGTACAACTTAAAACCAATTGCAAATATTTTTTCCTTGTCCATACTTACAGTTCCACAATGCAAAGCAAGCCACATTTCTGTTTTTTTCTTTTCTTTTTCTTTTTTTTTTTTGTCAGTCATGGGGCTTGAACTCTGGGCCTGGGCACTGTTCCTGAGCTCTTCAGCTCAAGCAAGGCTAGAGTTCTACTACTTTAAGCCACAGTGCCATGTTCACAAACCACATTTCAAATATTAAAAATTGTAAAAGAGTAAGATTTCTCAGATCAACGGTCTGACCTTGATTGATTCCCTGGGAGAAAGAGAGGAGGGCATTGACACCGTTTCTGGGTACAGAGGAGGGAAGAAAAAGAAAAGAAAGAGGAAGGAGAGGAAGGAGAGAGAGGTGGGGGAGGAGGAGGAGGAGGAGGAGGAGAAAGAGGAGGAGGAGGAGGAGTGGAAGAAGAAGAAGAAGAAGAAGAAGAAGAAGAAGAAGAAGAAGAAGAAGAAGAAGAAGAAGAAGAAGGCCACCCAGGCATGTCCTAGGATGCCAGTCACGTCATATATCTAAGACAGAAATTATTGGAATTGGTTTAGAGCTTTTTTTTTGGCCAGTCCTGGGGCTTGGACTCAGGGGATGAGCACTGTCCCTGGCTTCTTCTTGCTCAAGGCTAGCACTCTGCCACTTGAGCCACAGCGCCACTTCTGGCCATTTTCTGTATATGTGGTGCTGGGGAATCGAACCTAGGGCCTCATGTATACAAGGCAAGCACTCTTGCCACTAGGCCATATCCCCAGCCCCTAGAGCTTTTGTTTTGGAAGTATTTCCACAAATATTATTTCCTTTAGACTTAAAATAAGCTGCAAGGACTATTGGTCTAGTCTTATTTTCCACATATAAAAGAAACTGAAACATATAAGAATAGTGGGTTACTCAGGAACCCCAAATTATTGGGTTACTCAGGGACCCAAAATTATTGACTGGCTACGGTAGAAAACTAAAACCTATTCTGTAAATTTTTTGTTCAGTCTTTCCAGGCCTGCCTCATGCAGATAAAGTTGGGGTTCTTAATAGATGAACAATTGGAAAAAACAGAAAGTGATGATAATGATTTTTATATTAATAATGTTATTGATGTCAGTGGTTATTAACAATAATTTATAAATGACATTTTATCATTGTCTGTAGCTACTAGTATGTTTTATAGACTACAACTTTTGGGTTGAAGAACCCAAGACTTCTGGAACTTAAAAATTCCTTCCTCTGCTCTTCAGTTGATTTGGCATTTAAATTTTTATTTTTACTGTAATTAAGAATAGACATTTTGGGGCTGGGAATATGGCCTAGTGGCAAGAGTGCTTGCCTCGTATACACAAAGCCCTGGGTTCGATTCCTCAGCACCACATATATAGAAAAAGCCAGAAATGGCGCTGTGGCTCAAGTGGCAGAGTACTAGCCTTGAGCAAAAAGAAGCCAGAGACAGTGCTCAGGCCCTGAGTCCAAGCCCAAGGACTGACAAAAAAAAAAAAAAAGAATAGAAATTTTGAGAATAATGAAATAGAAACTAGACCACAGATTCTTGGGTTTATGTTGGCTATGAGGAAACCAAGAAAGCTGACAAGCTTCCAAAATACTTCCTTAGGGGTGAACTTAAAGACCTTAAACCTACAATTTCTTTGTCTTCTGTTATTTGGTTCATTGCAAAGCTTGTGTTTGGGTAATGCTAATAAACAGCCTTCTGGCAGAGAAGGGTAGTGCTGAGGTTTTGTGTCTGAATGGGGATGACCAGAGCCTCACAGTTAGCACAGCCTGCCAGAGCTACACAGCTACTCAGGAGCAGTCAGAGTCAGATCCCAAAAGGCGGGTGCTAAGGAAAGACAGTGTAACACCTCCAATCTCTCCACACACCTAAAGGGCCAACTATGTTCATGCTATTCAGTGTTGTGTTCTGAGTGTGCTATGTGCTGGGCTGCGTGCTAGAACTGACACAGGCATGGAGTCCATGTCCTTTGTGGAGATGCCTTTCTCTTTCACAGAGTTGATGCCACTCTGCCATCCAACACCATAATTCATCTTCAGCCTCGACTCACCACATCCAATGGAGGATTTAATGTCTGGACACAGCCTTCAGGCGGTCCAGCCATTACTTGGCTCTGCCTTCTTAGAATGCAGAGGAAATTCTACCAGACAGAGTGGCTATTGCCTTTTATTGTTACTGGTCAACCACGTTGAGAAGATGAGCTACTTGCAAGCAGAACATAGACTGGGATGGATGTTGGAGGGTAAATAGCTGAGTTAGAGAGCAGGAGGGTTTTGACATTTGTGCACCACCGGGCAGTGAGGCCTACCTCTGCCCTGTGTGACTTCTTTGTTGAAATGTGGAGATGAATGTCACACCCCCAGAGCTCTGCACCTGCATTCAGGCATGCTCCCAGATTACAGAGCTGGAGGTAGGCCAGAGAAAATTAAAATCAAAGACAGCTTGTTGAAGATTCTTTTGTATGTGTGTTTAATTTTTTTTGTCTTCAGCAAATTTCCAGTAGCTATCATTTTAAAGTACTTTGCTGATTTATTTGATCCACTCTGTGGAGTTGTTAGAGAAATTGATGTAGAGAAATGCAAAACTGATGGACCATAAATAATAGATTTAGGGATTCGGACACCATAATTGTTATACTGCTTTGTTTCCAAGCAGACACAGGACAGCTCGGGATTACTGAACCTCCTGACAAAGGATAGTTACCAGAAATTTACGAATATGTTATAACTTTTAAACAGAAAATAAGTAGCAAGTGGATCCTATGTCAAACATTACTTTTGAGTAAGAACATGGAGAAGTAATATTTTATAAATATTTGCATTATACATGCCACAACCTTCCGGCAGATAATCAACAAAATGGACAAATTCTGCCCAGCAGTCTGCCTAGGTATGCAATGGTAGTTCTAATATCAGATCTTGCTTTGTCAGGGATTAACAGGACCCGATGGATCTCCTGGCTCTGTTGGACCTCGGGGCCAAAAAGTAAGTGAGCCATGGCTGTTAATTGTGAGTTGTGATGAAATGCTGAAGGACCCTTTTATTGTAGTGTTTGCAAGCAAACTAAAATAATTCAAAATAAAGTAAACAAGTCAACTAAGCTACTGAAAGTCAGCTAAAATACTTTCCCAACTAAGTTTGCATCTAAAAATACTAGAATGAAGAGTTTTAATGATTTCAATGTATGTGCAGCCTACCTGTGAATATGTTTATGCTACAAAAGCCAAGTACAATGAGGCTCCCTTTGTTTTTAGGGAGAGCCTGGTATTCCTGGATCTCGAGGATTTCCCGTAAGTAATTGTAACACCACAGAAGTAAAAGCCTTCTCTCTTCTATCTTCTAACATTCTGACACTGTAAACAACAATTAATGCAGAGTTCTACATAAGACATACAAAAGAGCTTTATGACTTATCCAGTGTGGTCAATATTCCTATTATGAGTAGAAAGTCAGAGATATTTGAATGTATAGTATGAAGTGCATATTTATATTTGCAAGTAGTACTTCTCTGTAAATGACATCCTCTCTACTTCATTGCCAGAAAACATCCCTGCATAAAATCAGCAGGCTGAGTACCAATGGGCAGACCATTCTTCACACCATTCTTCACAATGTGATTTATCACAAATGTAGTTTCATGTAGTGAGATGCTGTCACCTGTCTCTCAGGCTAGCCTTTTCCACTACCACCCAGTCCTACAGATTTACATTGTGTTGTCTGTGCATGCTAGTGGTACATTTCCTTTCTAACTTTCCTCTTTATTTCTTTGTTGTTGTTTTTTTTTGGTTTTTTTTTTTGCCAGTCCTGGGGCTTGGACTCAAGGCCTGAGCACTGTCCCTGGCTTCTTTTTTTGCTCAAGGCTAGCACTCTACCACTTGAGCCACAGCATCACTTCTGGCCTTTTCTATATATGTGGTGCTAAGGAATCGAACCTAGGGCTTCATGTGTATGAGGCAAGCATTCTTGCCACTAGGCCATATTCCTAGCCCCTCCTCTTTATTTCTCTTTTGGTGTTGTATTCATCTGTGTTTTCTTCCCAGTGTGTACTATTTACATTGTCATATTTCGGCATCTGTCAACTTTTACACTGGTTGCCTATTTTCAGAAGTGAAATATTCTGACCTTTCATGTTGTTTTATTCAGATATCAACATTGTAGAGAGGTCTCTTAAATATTTAATGAAATATGTCCAACATCCAAGTCTCTAATAATGAAATAGATTATTAATTACTTTATTATACTCAGCCATTACAGTTGGTTTTCAAATTTATCTATGTGTTTCAAAAGATTCAAACATAAGTAATATTTAAAAGAACACTTTGAAAATTCTGGCTTACTATGAAAAGTCACTGCTCAGGTGAATATCTTTTCTTGTTTTGTTTGCCTAAATGACTAGAAAGAATAATGCCACTACCACAGGCCATGTGTGTTTCTTCAGATATGGATATTGTAGTAAAGCAACACTGGAATGAAAGCTAGCAGGAAGATGATACCAAATAGCAGTGAATAAATGCTATTTTAGCCAATGTAGGCAGGAGAAGAATAACAAGAAATCCCGAGGGGAAATTAAAAATGGAACTCCAAAGGAGAGAACTCAGCAAGTGTTCAGTTTTCCACCTAGCAAGCCTATTCTGAGAGTCTATAACAGACCAGGCTCTGTGCAAGTGGTTGGGGCTCAGAAATGAATAGAATGTGGCTTCAGTCCTTGATTAGATGTAGCCTGGTATTGATAAAGTTCTAGGAAGTGTAAAGGAGAGGGAGGAAGGATGACTAACTTTAAAATAGAATTTAACTTGGGGTGGATTGAGGGTAGAGAATGATGAAGGGATGCTATTGATTGAGATGCATTGCACTCAAAAATGGACATGGAACTGAAACCACTTTGTACAACTACTTAAAGGTAATACAAATAATAATAACAATGAGTGTAATAATAATAATATCCAAACAATAATAGGCTGGGTGATGGTGGCTTACACCTGTAATTCTAGCTACTCAGGAGGCTGAAATCTGAGTTTGTGGTTCAAAAATAGCACAGGCAGAAAAGTCTCTGAGGCTCTTATCTCCAATTAATCAGCAAAAAGCTGAAAGTAGAGCTGTGGCTCAAGTGGTAGAATGCCAGCCATGAGTGAAAAAAGTTAAGGGATAGTATCCAGTCCCTGAGTTCAAGCCCCAGTAGTGGCACTAAATAAATAAAAAATAAGTTTAACATAGTCAAATTAGGATCGCATTGTAGGTGACTTCAGGATTGCAGCAGTTCGTTTTTAATATCTACTCGATTTTTAAAACAATATTTCTAGATTCTGTGTCTAGAAATATAGTCCTACCTGTCAAATGGGAAGAGTATGTTTTTTATCCTTTTCTCTGCTTTTCTGTGGTATTATTATTTAGGATTATTTTGGCATATTTAGGAGATTTCTACACACCCTTTATTACAAACTGTAAAACTTTCAAATATAGGATTTTTTTGGCACAGCACTATACATTAATAAAGATTTATAACAGTTTGGTTGTGATGTTCCTCTGAGAAGGACTGTAGACCCTCTGAGGATCAGTGGCTTCTTTGCTTTGGTTTTCTTTAAAAACAAAAACAAATGAACACAAAGCCTTTGGCATAGATTGAGGGCCAGGGACAAGCTGTTCCCTTTTCTTTCTCCAATGTTCTCTTAAGATGAGTGTGGTATGTTTAGTGCTAGGGACTTATGGTTTACTCCGAATAGTGTCTGCGTTGTACCTGTACTTGAGTGTAATCCACTTGTCATGAACATTTTTTCTTACTCTTTCAGGGCCGAGGTATTCCTGGACCTCCGGTATGTATCACTTCATCATTCCAAAAACATCATTTGTTCTGGAAAAGTGGCCTACTTCTCAGATCTGGTCTGACTTTATATTATCACTCCCACTGGTGAAGTGCATAGGGTTTTACCCAAGTGATCTTAGGTGGCTACTAATGACAATCCCCTCTTCTGCTAAATAAAATATTTACAACTGTAGAAGATCTCTGCTCTATTTTGTCATTAGAGTTTGCTCACATGTTACTGCTTTATGGGAAATCTGGCACAGATTCATAATTCTGCCTCTGCTGTTTATCATAGATGTAGCATTCAGGCTGCGAGTCACCTATTGCTTTGGTTGCAGGGTCCTCCCGGGACATCGGGCCTCCCCGGAGAGCTTGGCCGCCCAGGACCTAGTGTGAGTACCCACTGCATTTTGGTAGGTCTTTGCTGATTTGATAGCACATATTACCATCAAGGGCTAATCACCCTTACTCCATGCACCTACCTGAAGATCTGAAGATGACACCAGGTGAATTTTATTCCAGCTCAGCATATTGATGAGGATTGGGGTGAAAATGCTACTGAGTGAATTTAATGTTTTGGGTGTTTGTTTGTTTTTTGCCAGTTTTCAGGTAGACTTTTTTTTCCCAAGTAAGAAGTATACCCCTTCACTAGCGCCACAGCTCAGACTGGGGCCCAGTGACTCTGCATTCGATCTGCCACACAATATAACAAGTAGCCTATTTATTTTCATGTATAGTTATGTTAAGATTATTAAAATTTAACCAGAACCTAAACATGAGAGCTAAGCTTCACAGTGTACTTTTCTGGTAAAAGGGCTTTGTGGAGATATTCTGCAAACATCTAAATTGTTGACGTACTGATGTTATGAGAAGAGAGATAATTGAAAACTCATTTAAGAGTGCCATATTACATACTCTGTTTTTGTTGTTGTTTTGACCACATTGGGATTGAACTCAGGATGTTATGCTTGCTGGGTGCTCTACCTCTTGAACCACGCACCCAAACCAGCACCTTTCTTGCTTTGCTACATGAGCTTTTGATTTGCAAATTCACTTACCAAGTAAATGAATATGAGCTGATTGTACATTTAAAATAATTATAAGATGCTTTTCACTTTATGGCATAACAGCAAGAAGGAAAATATATAAACTGGAGTCATATTGCTAATGAGAGTAAACATTAAATGTTCAGAGTAAGCTCACTTTTTTTTTTTTTTTTTTGGTACTAGTACTGAGGCTTGAATTCAAGGCGTGGATGCTGTACTGTAGCTTTTTTGTTCAAGGCTGGCACTCAGCCATTTGAACCACAGCTCCATTCCTACCTTTTTGTGGGTTTCACAGACTTCCCTGCCCAGACTGGCTTCACATCATGATTCTCAGATCTCAGCCTCCTGAGTAGCTAGGGTTACAGGTGTGAGCCCCTTGCACCTGGCATGGAGTCTATTTTTATCTGAACAGCATATTTGAATTTAGCCTTCTTTGCATTTATTTCCACCACAAGAATCAAGTGACAGACCAAGTGAGGGACTAGATGAGCATCAGCTACAAGACTCAGGCCTTGCAGAGGCCAGCTGCCCCATCTCAGCTTCAGCTTGGCTGGCAATAGCAGTGTGGGATCCTCTAGTTCCTTGCCAATCAACTAGGGAAGAACAAAGGAATTGCAGTTTATTTTCAGAGCAGATTAATCATCATATAGAAAAGAAAAGTGGCTTTACTTTTCCCCCTGCATCTCCCTTAGTTGTTTTTTTTTTAATATTTTGTTGATCTTAGAACTCCTCTGTCATTGGGTTTTGTTGAACTAAATTGGACTTTGATGGCAGGTTTTATGCATGGCTGAGCTCTGTAGGGTTTCGAGTAATACCATTTTTTCATGCCTTGTTGATTTATTGTTTTGTGTTTGATCATTGTAAACCCACTCTACCACAATTTTCTAATGGTTTTAGGGTGACCCTGGGAAGAGAGGACCACCAGGCCCCCCCGGCCCTCCAGGACCCAGCGTAAGTTATTGCATCTTGACTTTCTCTTTGCCTCTGAGTGTGGTGATTGAAGAACTGTAAGAACCCAAAATGGAAGTGCATATTAACTGAGCTGTTGTCCCGCAGTTCTGAAGTAGCTACCAAGTATTTCATGCAATCAGAGCATGGTTCCTTTTAGGGGCAGAAAAGCAAAGGGAACACAATAAATGAAAAAGTGATTTTCATAGAGCAAGTCTCACTCATTGCCTTTGAAGTCTTTTGGCCCATGAGACTTCTTAAATGCTCATATAAAGGAAGAATTTTTGAATGAACTAGGTTTTGAATGAATTAGGGTTTTATACTAACAAATTCAAAATATAGGAATTGGAATATGGAATCTATATTTCTATTTGGACCTGTGTTTTTCTACTCTGCCTCTTGTTTCATCTCCCTGAAGAAGTCATCGACCGCAGTTTGGTAGTCTCTAGCATATGAGCATGTTGTATGCTGCCATTCCTCCCTTGTATTTTTGTGAAACAGATGTATTTATTATGGTATTGCTCAGGGGATTTATATTAATAGGATTGAATTAATTATTTATAGTCTTAACTTTAGTATTCTATTTTCCTTAGGGAACAATTGGGTTTCATGATGGAGATCCACTGGTAAGATATTTTTCTTTGAAGAAAATATAGTTTTAGTTCGATGGCCACATAGCTGTCAGATGAACTGCCATTAAAATGTTCTGTGCTGGGGGCTGGGGATATTGCTTAGTGGCAACAGTGCTTGTCTCATATACATGAAGCCCTGGGTTCAATTCCCCAGCACTACATATACAGAAAACGGCCAGAAGTGGCACTGTGGCTCAAGTGGCAGAGTGCTAGACTTGAGAGAAAAAAAAAATCCAGGGACAGTGCTCAGGCCTGGAGTCCAAGCCCCAGGACTGGCCAACAACAACAACAACAAAATTCTGTGCTTCTGTGTTTTACTTTTCCTCAAATGTCAGAAAAAAATTTGTGGCACAAGGACTTCACTGGACTTCAGATTTACTGTCAGGCTATAGCAGATTTTCATTATAGAAGTGTTCTGTTCTTCCGTAAACTTCATGCCTAAGATGTGATTTTCATTAAAGCACCCAGTTTTGGAGATGATTTATGTGCAGACCACTTGTGCAATGATGATGGCTGCCATAATATGTGTCATTTTTACCATTTGGTAAGGAAAACAGAGGGAGATGGATAAGACTCATGGTATGATGGTTGTAGTAAACTTTTTTGGGGGGGGGATGCTAGTACTGGGGCTTGAACTCAGGGCCTAGGCACTAAAAGCTGATCCTCTACCAACTGAGCCACAGCTTTGCTTCTGGGTTTTTGGTGGTTAATTGGAAATAAGAGTCTCATGGCCTTCCTGCCTGGGCTGGCTTTGAACCTCAGTTTCTCAGACCTCAGCCTCCGGAGTAACTACGATTACAGGAGAGAGACACCAACATACAGCTAACATTTCATATCTTTAATCATTAGATCTAAGATGAATATGGCAAAATGTTAATAGTTATTAAATCTAGATGGTTAACAAGGAGCATATTTGCTGTGTTGTCAACATTTTTTTTCCTGTCAACTAGAATATTTGAGCATAAAAGTAAAATTTTATAAAGGAAAAGGATATTTTCAATTATATTAATATCAATATTACATTGTGGAATCCTTCAGAAAAATCTACCTTGTTGTAAAGTATGACTCTAGATTATCCCCCCTACCCCCTCTCTCTGCGGCAGTGTCCCAATTCCTGCCCACCAGGTCGTTCTGGATATCCAGGCCTACCAGGCATGAGGGTAAGAGAACAATCTCATTATTTTATCTTTTACAGTAATTGTCCATAGGAAATGGAGCCTTTACTTCAAACACCAGCCTTCTTGTACAGAGTCAGGTCTGAGTTTACTTAGTCTTAGTGCAGATTCAATCCAGAAATTCAGGCTGCTCTTCTGGACAGGTGCCCTAAAGACCCAAGTGCTTCATTATAATTGTGTCTTTAGTTCAGGGAAGAAATGCCATTAAAATATACTGGATTAGCTGGCGCTGGTGGCCTAGGTCTGTAGTTCTCAGGTGGCTGAAATTTGAAGATCATGGTTCAGAGCCAGTCCTGGAAGGAAAGTCTGAGACTATTACCTACAATTAACCATCAAAAATCTGGAAGTGAGGCTGTAGTTCAAGTGGTAGAGTGCTAGCCTTGAGTGAAAAAGCTGAGACACAGTGCCCAATCCCAAGTATAATCCCATTACTAGCATGAGCAGATGGGCACACACATAGACAGATTGAGACTCTTGAACACAAAATCAAGGGCCAGAAGTTGGCCTCATATGGATAACAGCCATGTGAGTATAGAGAGGACAGTTTGTACCTCGTCTATTAGAGACTCATTAGGTTTGAAAAGTAGAAAAACTATACAGAGGACTGGGAATATGGCCTAGTGGTAGAGTGCTTGCTTCGTATATATGAAGCCCTGGGTTTGATTCCTCAGCACCACATATATATAGAAAAAGCCAGAAGGGGCTCTGTGGCTCAAGTAGTAGAGTGCTAGCCTTGAGCAAAAAGAAGCCTGGGACAGTGCTCAGACCCTGAGTTCAAGCACCAGGACTAGCAAAAACAAAACAAAACAACAACAACAAAAAAACTATACAGAATAAGCAGAAAAAAGAGACTTTCCTATATTTTTCTCACACTTTGCATTCCTACATCAAAATATTTCATAACGTCAAAAGAATAAATGCCAAATGCTGGAGATAAATGGTTTTCTTTCTGTCGTCTCTGAATCTTAGTTGCAGTTGAATGAAAATAACTGCTTGTAAGATGACACCTCCCCTTATGGTACTGGTGCCTAGGCCAAGCAACTACTTTGACAGGAAAGATTAACCCTAAATTCAGCACTGGGCACAGGAAGAGGTGCAAAGCTGTGCATCTGGGAGTCCCAATTCTAACCCAGATTTTCCTTCACCTTCAGAAAGGAGCCTGGAATGGAGGAGGGTTTGAGAGCAGTTCCCTTGGGGCTGTGGCTCCTGGAAAGCTATGGGCGCAGAAAATTCTGTGTTCTTAACCGAGCTTTGGGGGAGGGGGGTGTGGAGCAAGCCTGGGAAACAGGAAACTGAGGAGGAACAGGCAGACACCCACAGATCATGTTGCTGAACTGATTAATGGAGCAATAGCAGTCTAGAATGAGGGTTTTCAACTAATGCAGGTGTTTATTATATACAACATTCATGTAATACAGGTGATGATCATAGGCCATTTAAGGCAGCAGGGTGACACAGTGTGTATGTGTGTGTTAATACTCAGGGCCTTGCATGCTCTTGCTTCTCTTATTTTGCGCAAGGCTGACACCCTACCAAATTGAGCCATGGCTCTATTTCTGGACTTTTTTTTGTTGTTGTTGCTGCTGGTCATGGGGCTAGAACTCAGGGCCTGTGTGCTACCCCTGAGCTGCTTCCACTCAAGGGTAGCATTCTACCACTTGAGCCACAGTGCCACTTCCAGCCTTTTCTGAGTATTTATTAGAGTTAAGAGTCTCACAGACTTTGAACCACCATCCTCAAATCTTAGCCTCCTAAGTGGCTAGGATTACAGATGTGAGCCACTAGTGCCTGGCTGACTTTTTTTTTTTAAGTTTTTAAAAATTGCTGTTATGAAGGTGTTGTACAAGAGGGGTTATAGTTATTTAAGTCTGGTAAAGAGTAAATTTCTTTTTGGACAATGTCACCCTTTCCATCCCTCTCTGCCAGTTTTTCCCTCTGGTCCCTACCCACAAGTTGTATAGTTCATTTTCTACATAGTGTCTAGTGAACACCAATGCTGCATTTGCTCATCCTTTGTCCTTCCATTTTTGTGACCCCCCCCCAAGACAAAAATGAGCAAGATAAAAAGAAAAGAAAAACAATAAAGAAAAATACTTCTTGTTTCCATTTCCTGGAGTTCATTTTGATAAATATTATAATGTATGACCAGAGACACAGACATTGTGCCTTTGTGTTCCTCTCCTAAGAGCATCTACCTGTGGGCTCACTGTGTGTGAATGGCTACAGTCCTGTATAATTTATCATGTCCTGGTGTATTTTAAGTCTAGCTTCCACATGAGAGAAAACATGAGCCATATGTGTCCTGAGCTTGGGTTACCTCATTAACATGATTTGTTCTAGGACCACTATTTCCCTGCAAATGATATAATGTTATTCTTTTTAATGGCTTTGTAAAATTGTATATAGGTACACCATCTTTTTATCCACTCATCTATTGTAGGGTATCTGGGCTGCACTTTTGGCTTTTTGCTGGTTAATTGTAGATAAGAGTCTTGGATTTGTCTTCCCAGGCTGGCTTTAAACCAAGATCCTCAGATTTCAGCCTCCTGAGTAGGTAGGATGACAGGCTGGTCATTGGCCCAGAATTAGTGGAGTAGAATCATTTTATGAATCTTCAGACTACTTTGGTGCCAAGCCTCATACAATTTTATTTATTGAATTTTTTTGCATGTTTAGGGCTATAAAGGGGCCAAGGGAGAAATTGGAGAACCAGGAAGACAAGGACACAAGGTAAGGAAAAAGTAAATGTTAAATTGTGATTAGGAAGTTCTAGTCACTGAAATTATAACTATAAGAATTATTATAGGAAGTAATGAAGTATGATCTTTAATATTTTATTCTTCTCTGTCAAATAATGCTTGTTGTGTTGTCTTTTTCCTTGTGGTGATGGACTACTTCGTCGTCGTCCTCCTCCTCCTCCTCCTCCTCCTCCTCCTCCTCCTCCTCCTCCTCCTCCTCCTCCTCCTCCTCCTCCTCCTCCTCCCCCTCCTCCTCCTCCTCCCCCTCTTCCCCCTCCTCCCCCCTTAGCTTCCTTTTGCTCAAGGCTAGCACTCTACCACTTGAGCCACGGCTCCACTTCTGTTTTTTTCCTTTGGAAAGAAGAGGTGGATAGGCAATTTATGAATGTCATCAATCATTAGTATCCTTTAAACTTATTACCTAAAATTAATCTGTTGAATAATACCACATAATCAAGATAAATTGCCTAATTTTCTGTACACTATTACAGTTTGGACTTTATTTTAAAATTCTTTTGTTACCTAGTCTGTGAATAATTGAGACATTTTATTTATCTGGAAGGTAGCACTGGGTTTCTGATGTTAAGTTGGAAAAACATTTTGTGCTTTGGACATTTCTCCACATACCTGTTCCTCCATTCAATCTTAAAATGTGTAATTTTGAAGATACAACAAATATTTAACAAGTCCTGATGTGTTTGCCATTCTAAGCATTGGGAACACGGGTATGAAGAATGTGTGTCTGACCACAGGGGCTGGACACATTAAATATGACACATTTCTTTCTTTATATTTCACAATTTTTTTAATTTTTATTACCAAACTGATGTACAGAGAGGTTACAATTTCATATGTTAGGGATTGGATACATTTCTTGTACTGTTTGTTACCTCGTCCCTCATTCCCCCCTCCTCCCTCCCCTTTTCCCTTCTCCCCCCCCCCCCCATGAGTTGTTCAGTTCATTTACACCAAACAGTTTTGCATGTATTGCTTTTGTCTGAGCTAACCACACTAGACAAGTGTGGAATGACCCTGGGTTACATGTACTTGTGAAGAGCTTGGCGCAGAGCAAGCGAACAGTGGTTTTCTTTCACTTCTTGGCCTCTGCATCCCTTTCGCCCTTTTTTGCCACCAAGCCTGCTTCACTCTCCCCTGAACCCTAGTTTTCACTGCCAGTGCAGGAATGTCATCAGGACACGTCCAAATCTGGGATTGTCTTCAGTAGGAAACTTACTTTCGGGAGTTGGGATGGCCAGATTTTTTTTTCATTTAATTTAACAATTGGACATTTCTTCCAATTATTTCACATTTTGTGTCGTTTCAAACTTTAGGTGGTACCTTTGGGATGGGAGTTACGTAGTCAGGATGGAGCGGGTCACTGAGAAATGAGCCCTGGAGAGCTCACAGGAGAATAAGCTTGGGCGGTAGCAGATGATGTAGCAGAGCCTGGAGGCTGGAAGTTTGCACTAGGAGTCTAATTTTGCCCTGAATTTATTTTAGAAATGGACTGAGGAAGATTTTAGACTTGCTTATGAAGGGAGAAATGAACATGAAACTTGGATAATTAAAATAGAGTGTTGGCAACATTATAGTCCAGTATTTATTCATTCAAACATCTGTTGGTAAAAATGATAATGAATTGCTTGTTCCAAATCTGTCATTTTAAATTTGTGATCATTGAGTAGGTTTGTGCTTTTCACAAAGGTGAATGGTGGGATTCGAGTGGCTTTTATTTATTAGCATTCTTCTTGGGATTATCTGAGATTCAACAATTAATATGGATTACCCACAGAAATGAAGTAAGAGAGTGTAGTAGGATAATTCAGGAATGGCAAGTGAATGTAAGTGATATGTAGAGAAACTGGCCTCTCTCTCTATTCCTCGGTTTTGTCTTTTAGGGTGAAGAAGGTGACCAAGGAGAACTGGGAGAAGTTGGAGCTCAAGGCCCTCCAGTAAAGTGCTTTTAAAAATGTTATCTACAATATACAAATGTGTGAAAAATGACCCAGAATATTTTCAAGACAGCATTTGAAATAATAGTCTGAACATGGTATTTTCTATTTTCTCACCAACATGTCTTTGGGAGATAATTTTTTCAAAATAAGAAAAAGTCCCCATTATACACTGGAGCATTTTTTAAAAAAGCAATAAACCTCCATATAACTGATACATTTAATTAGTAGCTTCTAGAGCCAGGCAAATGGAAAGCAATACTGAGCACAGAGGGTGGTGTATTTTTTGTTTGTCAAAGTGCTATTCATGAAATAATGGAAACAATGTACACCCTACCTGGAGTAGGTAGACTAGCACCAGGTTACTGTGGCTTAGTCCAGGGCATAAGCATTATAGCTAGCACAGTGGCAGTTGCTCCTAATCATGTCGTGTGTGTGTGTGTGTGTGTGTGTGTGTGTGTGTGTGTGTGTGTGTGTGTACTGAGGCTTGAACTCAGGGTACCTCTCTCTTGCCCACCTTTTCGCTCAAGGCTGGTGCTCTACCACTTTGAACCATGCTTCTACATCCAGCTTTTTTGCTGGTTAATTAGAGATAAGTCTCATGAATCTCTTCCCAGGCTGTCTCCATACCATGGTCCTCAGATCTCAGCCTTTGAGTAGTTAGGAATACAGGCGTTAGCCTCTGATCTGACAGAGCCATGTCTTTTCATGAAGAATGAGTTTCTTGTGCTGCAGCATGGTGCTGCTTATACTGCGCATCCACACAGGACTAACTTTTTACAGGGTTCAGAGAGACGGGCAGATTGGCACTTATCAGGAGTTTAAGGGAAATGAGCCAGAGATGTCTCTGCATGTAGCAGACATAAGAAGCTGGAGGAGGCCAGGAGGTTTCTGCCAGGCCTGAAGGCTTTGCTAAGAGTTGGATGCTTATTTCACACATTGGTGGGGGGCAGGGTAAAGCAAAAGATGCATGATTTTTTATGGTGTGGAAGTGTGAACTGAAGGTGTGAAGTTTGCTCAGTTTGCCTGCTTGGCTGGTTTTCTCCCACTTAAGCCTTGCCTCCAGCCCAGCATTTTGCTGGTTATTCTGTGAATGGAGTCTCACAGACTTTTCAACCCTGGTTGGCTTCAAACCAGAGTCCTCCAGGTCTCAGCCTTCTGAGTTGCTAGGATCGCATGCATGAACCACCAGTGTTCCAGCTCTGAACATTTCTTTTTATAGGTTTTGACGCTGGTAATTGTGCCAACTCAGTTGGCATAAGGTTTGGGTAAGCCTACTGAATTTTACAAAAGGAAAATTTGCCACTAGAATTCTTGGATTGTTTTTCTTTATTAGCCAGAAAATTTTGTCTTAAGAATGGCACTATTTCTTAGTGTAATCATTTTCTTTTACATTTCAGGGAGCTCAGGGTTTGAGAGGCATCACTGGCATTGTTGGAGACAAAGGAGAAAAAGTAAGATGGTGATGATAATGTTGTGATGTCGGGCTTTCTATCTCCTGTGTAACCCCTATCGCCCTCATGCACGAGCTGCCTGACCTGCAGGTAGTAAGGCTGGAGTGAGGGTTACATGCAAACCTTGAACGGTGTGTGACCGCGAAGACGCCCTTCCTCCCCTTTGACTCACTAAGAACAAAGGCGCGAGACACATAGGCTACTTGGGGGAAAGCTTCTTGGATTTCCATTTAATAAAGGGAAGGGCAAATACATTTATAGCAGTAATGACCGTAGGAAGGGGAGGGACTAACTGCATACTGACGATAGGCTGACAAGCCGCCCATCATAGTGATGTCACAGAACTTCTTCTATGGGTGGAGATCACGGCCCACAGAACCGCCCTCTTGGGCTCGGCTTGGCGCCATTATGAGACATGTGCTCCAAGACAGGAGGTGGGGCTGGATTGCTACCTCTTCCGGGGGAGGTTCCAGACCCAGGGAGAAGGTAGGAGTGGCTAACAGCCAAGCAGCCCCAGGGCGGGAGAAGGGGCCTGCCTCTTAAAAGTATAGCCAGACCCCAACATTGTGATAGCAGGTTTACTAAGTATTTTAAGATTAAGATTATGCCACTTAAAATAATCTCTCTCCCTCCCTTCTCTCCTTTTGTTTGTTCACTCATTCATTCATTCTTTTTTGTTTTCTGAGGTGGCTGGGTTGGGGGGCAGTATGCAGCTATCAAAGCCATTTCCACAATGCAAAGTTAGCTCCTCTAATTCAAGATGAATGATAAATACAAGTTGTCAGGTCTTACAAGTCCCTTCTCCTCCAATGACCGTGCAAGGCCTCTGCTCGGCTCTAGCTTTCAGGATCAATCAGTTCCAAGGATCTGTGGTCCTGTGCTCCTCTCCTGATTTGCCTTTGGCTCTGTGTTTGACCTGCCATCAAAATCTTTCTAAGTTTCAATTCTTACAACAGACAGAGTTCTCCTGGACCCCTGTGGGACAGCGCTCTGCTGCTCTCACTGCCTTCCTTTTATTTCTCAGCTAGGCTGAGAAATATCATATGAGATTTTATTAACTTTGTTGATGTTTATTCACTTTAAAAGGGGGTTACATTTTGTCAGAGAACATATTGAGAAAATATTCAACACACTGTTTTTGTTTTGAAATCACATTTGATTGTTATAATGGAAATAAAGAGATGATAAAATAGTCAATCAGAGACTGTTTCCATGTCACCAGCTGATTAAAGCTCAGGAGAGTCCCCGCCATCACTCTGTGGGGCAACTACTGCACATGCATACACGTAGCCTAGGCCAGTGCAGGGGGTGGAGGGGCTCCCCGTGCTTTTCTGGATGACTTGGTTAACTTCTCACACTAGATCCTGGGTAGACCCAGAGTCCTGGAATTCCTTCCCACAGCATGGTCGGAGCACCCCATGGGTGTAGGGCGAGCCCTCACCACTGGCGAGTCCCACAGCCGCCTGCAGACCCCAGAGGAGGGAAAGCCAAGCCCCAAGAAGCACTAGTGAATCGGCACCAGCGTTCTTAGATTGTGTAGTTGAGATGCAGTGTGAACATAAAATATTCAGAATGGTGTCAGAGAGTTTATGTGGGAGACATGAGCAGATATAAACTAGTTTTCATGTCTGATTAGATATGCCCAGGGGCTCACTGATGAATATAATCTCTATTCTTCTTCTTCTCTGGCAATCTCATTTCTTGAAGAAAATGGCTCTGTTTTTTAACATACATGACTGATCTCATTTAACATACATGACTGATCTCATTATACAAATATGACTAATGTCAGTTCTACTTCTTTGTTTTGTTCTTTGCAGGGTGCTCGGGGCTTGGATGGGGAGCCTGGACCACAGGGACTTCCTGGGGCACCGGTAAGTGAGGGTCTTTATTCACATTTTTACAGCAATAGGTTATTTTAATACGTATATTTGTGTGAGTGCACAAATAACACATATGTGTGAATAATTAAAAATGGAAGCACAACCCAAAGTTCTTATATTTATTCAAAAATTATAATCTTCCTTTGGTCACAGAGATACATTCTTTCAATGTGATTGTGTGTGTGTGTGTGCGCGCACACACGCGTGCCAGTCCCGGGGCTTGATCTTGGGGCCCAGGCACTGTCCCTGAGCTTCTTTTGCTGGTGCTCTGCCTCTTGAGCCATAGCTCCACTTCCAGCTTTTCAGTGGTTAATTAGAAATAAGAGACTCATGGCTCTTCCTCCCAGGCTGGAACTACAATCCTTTGATCTCAGCCACCTAAGTAGCTAGGATTACAGGAGTGAGCTACTGGCACCTAGTTCCAATTTGATATTTTTATAGAGTAAGAATTATTTAAATATTTATCCTAAGTATTTAAGTACTTCACTTTAATGTTTCTATTTCCTAGATAGTCCTTTTGCTCAGATGTCAGGCATGACACACAGTCATTGGCTATTCTAATGTTCTACTACCATGGTTATTTCATACTTTGATGATCATATGTACATATGCCAATATACTAGACTGCCACAAGCCTTTTTTTGTTGTTGTTTTTGCCAGTCCTGGGGCTTTGGACTTAAGGCCTGAGCACTGCCCCTGGCTTCTTTTTGCTCAAGGAAGCACTCTACTTCTTGAGCCACAGAGACACTTCCAGCTTTTTCTGTTTATGTGGTGCTGTCCTCAGCACACCCAGGGCTTCATGTACACTAGGTAAGCACTCTACCGCTAAGCCACATTCCCAGCCTTGCTGCAAGCCTTTTTCAGAAGTAAATAGACAAAACACTGATTCATCAGAAATCACACAGAAAAAGTAGAAAAGATAAAAACAGAATTTCTCACTATCAAGGTCCTGTGGCCCATGTGACAGAGGGAATATAACTCTGATAAATCACAAAATCAAGTGCTTAGATCTGGACAGCCATGGCTCACACTTATATTCCTAGTTACTCAGGAGCTCGAGACCTGAAGATGGTCATTCAGAGCCAGCTGCAGAGACAAGCCCTTAAAACTCTTAGCTCCAATTAACCTGCAAAAAACATGGCTCAAGTGTTAGAGTGCTAGCTACGAGTAGAAAATATAAAGTGATAGTGTGAAGCCCAGAGGTCAAGCTCACTACACACACACACACACACACACACATGCTCACACACACACACACACACACACATACACACACACAATGGAGGGCTAGAGCATATGAATCAGGTTGTCCATGCAAGAGGACTTTAGAAGAAGGTTGGTTAGAGAGCCCTTCTGGGTTGGAAGGCAGATGGGGACAAATTGGACACATGGGCTTCATAAAGTGTCATACACATGCCACCCCTCCCCAGAGCCAGGGACTTCCTGGAGCTGAGACTGAAGAGACTAGGGAGAACTATGTTGTGGAGGAGAATGTGTAATGTCAACTGAGCACTTTGAATTGATACAGCCAAGGATTGGGGTAGTCAAGCCATTCAGAAAAGTTGCGACCAAGTAGGCTCATCCTTTCTGCAAGGTCTACTTTGCCGGTGGGGGCATCCCTTCTGCGAGGCTGCTCTTAAATCAGATGTAACAGGAGCTGAGTAACTTGGATAGAAATCATTATTACTGGGGATTAAATAACTGATGATGAATTGGAAACTTGCTCACAGTAGCAGTCTGAGGGATTAGCTTGTATGCAGATGCAGTATACTGGATGCTGGCTGGACATATGGAACTTAATTCATCCATATACCACAGAAGGGTCATGCATTTCCAATGAAAACACAATACATAAAAACCTCCACAATCTTGATGACAATACCAACCTTCTTTTGTCTGCTGGTCCTGGGACTTGAACTCAGGGCCTGGGTGCTGTCCCTGAGTTTTTTCACTGAGGGCTGACCTAGAGCCAGCTGGAGCTTCTGGAGGCACAGCTCCACTTCCAGCTTTTTGGTGGTGAATTGGAGGTAAGAGTCTCATGGTCTTTTCTGTCTGGGCCAACCACCATCCTCAGCTGTCAGCCTTCTGAGTAGCTAGGATGACAGGTGTGAGCCACTGGCACTGGGCTGGCAATGTCAAGTTTTAAGGCTTTAACTATTATAAAAAGAGTTCTGTGATCAATTGAAGCCAATGACAGAGCAATGGTTGAATAATAGGAGAGGTGTTTTCTAATTTTGAAAAGTCACCAGTCAATAACTTTGGCTTATATTAACAAAATCGTGTTTTCAAACAGGGTGACCAAGGGCAGCAGGGACCTCCAGGCGAAGCCGGACCCAAGGGAGACAGGGTGAGCAGTTGTGCTAAAGCATAGTCCTGGTAGGATCGTCTCAAGACCTGTCCTGCACATCCTAGTCTTGTTTGTTCTCTCCTCTGCCTGCAGGGAGGACAAGGCCCCAGAGGACTGCCTGGACTCCCAGGGCCCAAAGGAGATGCGGTAGGTTCTGACCATGGTGACCGGCATGGCTTTGTAATTATTACTGGCTCGGAATCAACCTTCAGCAAAGACAGTAGGGAAGAATAATGCTTGTATTTCTAAGACCCTGTGCTCCTTTGTGTGACTTTAGGGCTTGCCGGGTGTGGATGGCCGAGATGGGATTCCTGGAATGCCAGGAACAAAGGTGGGTGACCCAGTGACTTCGGGTGACTGTGTAACTTTGGTTGATTGTGTTACCTCAGGTGGCTGTGTGACTTCAGGGGGCCATGTGACTGGTTGGCTGTGTCACTTGGGGGTGACTTTGGTTGGCTGTGTCTCTTCAGGTGGCTGTGAGACTTTGGGGATAAAGGGAGCCATCTCTGTCCTGGCCAGCAGAAGGCAGCATTTCCATTCCAGGCGGTTTATTTGTTTAGCCTTTTAGTTTTTAATTCAAGTGTCAAACACAGATTTTTCATTTGGTTGCTTTTAGGAACTCAGTAAAATGGCGCTATTGATGAAAGTAGGCTGAAGGACATTGTGTGTTTAATTAAATTTATGTCCTGTGTCCTGGCGCGCGCGCACACACACACACACACACACACCTTAAATTCAGTAACATTTTACAAGTGCACATAAGGTCAGCTGTTGGAAAAGTCTGTCTACTTAAAAGTGCTGTACTCCTGAAAGAAAGACAGAAGTTGATGTGGTTAACTGATGTGGTAAAGGATGTTTCTCAGATGCATGCATGAGCTGAGGATGTGATGCTGTTTCCCAGGGTGAGCCGGGAAAGCCAGGGCCTCCGGGGGACGCAGGCATGCAAGGGCTGCCGGTGAGTGCTGGGCTGTTCATCTGCTTACCACAGGCTTCACACTGAATTCAGAGGAGAGACGTGTGACTATAGGTGGTAATTTTTTAGGACAATGTGGTACTTTACTTTTAGTTTATAATCTTGTATTTTTTGTTCAAAAAGTGTGAATTTCTCTAATACTCTAAACAAAGGCATAAATTTTGTGTTTGGGGTCTCCTCATATGTTTGGTCTTGCATGTGAGATTATAGATTCTCTGAAGTATGAAACTTCTCTGAAGGACTGATGTTTTTAGCATGTATGTGGCTAAAATCTCATATGGGCTTCACTGCGTGTATTCTTGACTCTTTGAAGGCAAACATTTCAAATGAGCAAATTTGGTAATAACAAGGATTGGCTGCTGCTATGACATGCACTTTTGGGGGGTTGTGGCATTGGGGCTTGAACACGGGGCCTCACACTCTTGCTCCACTTTTTTGTTCATGGTTGCTGCTCTACCAGTTGAGCTATGCTTCCCATTCTGGCTTTTTGCTGGTTAATAGAAGGTAAGATTCTCAAGGACTCATCTGCATGTGCTGGCTTCAAACCAAGATTTCAGATCTCAGCCTTCAGGAGTTGGGATTACAAGTGTGAGCCACTGATGGCTCGCTGGCACCTGGACTTCTTATGCCATCAGAGGCAGTGTGGAGTGCTGGTACCAGATCCTGAGTCTGGTATCCTTCTGCCATTGTCTGCTTCCACTCCAAAGCCCCTCAAGTTCATCACTCCTTTTGTCCTCTATTCCTGAGCCATAGAATATCTGTATAACATTCTTCTGCCTGCAAGAGCTGCTGCCGCCCTGAGCACAGCAGTAGACTGTAGCATGGAAACTCATCTTTCATGGGTGACTTTGGCTTATACATAGGGTTTACTTTAGGGTGTTCACCCATACCAAGACAGATAACAGACAACAATGCTCTGTGCACTGTGGGCAGTTGACTCATGAGGGGTTTAGGAAGAGGTGCCTCCTCCCTGACACCAAGCATTTGCGCTGCCACGGCTCTCTGAGCTCTCGCAGCCAGTGGGGCGAGCACCTTAGGGAGGTCACTAAGACCAGATTCTGTGTGCACTTTTTCAGGGTGTACCTGGAATTCCTGGTGCAAAGGGTGTTGCTGGTGAAAAGGTAAATTTAACTAATATTTATTCCTTTAAGAACACATTTTATGAAATTTAGTATCTCCATCCTATCTTTTATTTTATATTTAACCCCCCCCCCGAAAAATACCAAAGTAAAGGTTTTACAATTTCAAATGCTAATCTTTTCCTACTTGAAAATGAAACTTCCTACATGAGAATGTTAACCTTTGCCAGAATAAAGTGAGGGAGACATTATGCCATATTACCTTATAATATTATTCAGATGATTTAGCTTTATCTGAAGAGATGGTACATATTTTGTCCATATCCACCAGTACTTGGTATTTTACATAGCATTGCAAAGCAAGAAAATAAAAACATTAGGTGAAAAAATAAAAGAGAGAAAAAGCAACTTTGCTTTTGAATAGGGTAGGTAGAATGTAGTTGTGCAAAGCTGGCACTAGTGGTGCATGTGGATTGGCACTCAGGCACACACCCTGAGCCTGCTGGTCCCCACGGAGGCCTGTGAGGAGGCGGCAGCTTCTCCTGGAGCATGCCTTTCCTTTATTTTTTATTTTTTATTAACTGTATTTTTTTGTGTTTTCTTTTTTGGTACTGGGGATCGAACCCAGGACGTTGCACTTGCTAGGCAAGCGCTTTGCCACTGAGCTACATCCCAGCCCTCCTTTATTTTTTTGTTGGTTATGGGGCTTGAACTCTGGGCAGGGCACTGTCCCCGAGCTCTTCATCTCAAGGCTAGCACTCTACCACTTGAGTCACAGCTCCACTTTCAGTTTTCTGGTGGTTAATTGGATATAAGAGTCTCATGGACTTTCCTGCCTGGGCTGGCTTTGAACCCTGTTCATCAGATCTCAGCCTCTTGAGTAACCCAGTAGCACACCCCTTTGTTTCCTCATGCCGACTTGGTTTTTTTCTTAACAGTATCAATAAGAGTAAAAGGCTCAGAGGGAGTCAGAAGTGTAAGTGGTAAAAGAGAGATCAACATAACCAATACTATGAAGGAAGAAAAACCTCAAGTTAAAAGAGTGTGTGTGTGTGTGTGTGTGTGTGTGTGTGTGTGTGTGTGTGTGTGCGCGCACTTTCCTGGGCTTGAACTTAGGACCTGGGTGCTGTCTCTGAGCTTTTGTTTTGCTCAAGGTTAAGCCACAGCTCTACTTTTGTTTTTTTTGTGGTTAACTTGGTGGATAATTGGACTTTCCTGCCCAGGATGACTTTGAACCACAATCCTAAGATCTCAGCCTGCTGAGTAGCTAGGATTACAGGCATGAGCCACCAGTGCCCAACTAGGGACTCCTTTAAATGAAGATATTTTTAATTGATTTATTTATTGTCAAAGTGAGGTACAGAGGGGTTACAGTTTCATACATAAGGCAGTGAGTACATTTATTATCCAACTTGTTACCTCCTCCCTCATTTGTCTCCCACCTTCCCCTCTCTCCACCCCTCCCGCCATGAGTTGTACAGTTGGATTACAGCATATAATTTTGTAAATATTGCTCTTGCGTTGGTTCTTTTTTATGCTTTGTCTCTCCTAAATGAAGATATTTTACCCTTTTACCCTTAATATACTTCTTGGACAATACCTATAGGATGTGGAAGCAATCATTAAGAAAGAATTCTACAAAAAATAAAAAAGGAAGACAAAAAATAATAAAAAGAAAGAAAACACACACTTGCACACACAAAAAAGACAGGGGTTTTATGTTCTCCCAGTTTACCCATGGGGTAGATGATTCAGGTTCCATGGTTCAGGCCTGGCTGGGTGTTTAAGTCTGCCCAGGGTCTATAGTGCTCTGAGTTTTTGTTCACCTGTAGGGAAGCCCAGGAGCTCCAGGGAAACCTGGCCTGTTGGGGAATTCTGGAAAACCGGTAAGCCACCCTCTGCCCTTCCCATCAGGGGATGTTACCCAGGGACGCTGACTGACATTTCCTTTACTCTTGTTCTTGGACCAGGGCCAACAGGGGCCTGCAGGAGAGGAGGGGCCCAGAGGACCCCGGGGGCTTCCTGTGAGTATTTTGTACCCCAAACACCTGCTTACCACCCGTTGATTCCTGTAGTCCTTCCTGAAGCGCCTGCTTAGTGCCATTCATTGTGGACTCTTGAAGGCCTGCTGGTGTTTGTGCAGATCAACACCAAGCAGGACTGCGGTTTAGATATATGGAATTCCTCTTTACAGAGAAAGGAGACAGAAATGAGGTGTTTAAAAAAGGAATAATGACTTTCTGCTCTTATTTCAGGTTGAAAAAAATCTTTTCATCTGATTAAAAGGATTTTTGTGGGCTGGGGATATAGCCTAGTGGCAAGAGTGCCTGCCTCGGATACACGAGGCCCTAGGTTCGATTCCCCAGCACCACATATACAGAAAACGGCCAGAAGCGGCGCTGTGGCTCAAGTGGCAGAGTGCTAGCCTTGAGCGGGAAGAAGTCAGGGACAGTGCTCAGGCCCTGAGTCCAAGGCCCAGGACTGGCAAAAAAAAAAAAAAAAAAAAGGATTTTTGTGCCAGTACTGGGGCTTGACTCAGGGCCTTGCATTCTTACTTGGCTTTTTTTGCCCAAGGCTGGAACTCTACCACCAGAGTCACAACCTCTACTTTTTACTGGTTAATTAGAGATAAGAGTCTCATGGACTTTTTCCTGCTCAGTCTGACTTTGAACCCCTATCCTCAGATCTCAGCCCCCTGAGTAGCTCAGATTTGAGCCAGCATCACCTTGTTTGACTTCTTAAACAGGGATGATTGGACAGCTGGATACGGTTTGCCAGTGATGTGTGTAGAAATACAGAGCATCCAAACAAAAAAGCCCCAAAGGGCCTTGTACTGTGTATGTCCTTACTTTTTCCACTTTCTTTCTTTCTTTCTTTTCTTCCTTTCTTCCTTTCTTCCTTCCTTCTTTTCTTTCTTTCTTTCTTTCTTTCTTCTTTCTTTCTTTCTTTCTTTCTTTCTTTCTTTCTTTCTTTCCTTCTTCCTTCCTTCCTTCCTTCCTTCCTTCCTTCCTTCCTTCCTTCCTTCCTTCCTTCCTTCCTTCCTTCCTTCCTTCCTTCTTGCTCTCTCCTTCCTTCTTTCCTTCCTCTTTCCTTTTTCTTTTCAACTAGTCCTAGGACTTGAGCTCTGGGCCTAGGCACTGTTCCTGAGTTTCTTTTGCCTCAAGTCTCATGCTCTACCACTTGATCCACAGTGCCACTTCTGGCTTTTTTGAGTAGGTTTTGTTTGTTTTTGTTTTTGTCTGTTGTGGGGCTTGAACTCTGGGCCTGGGTGCTGTCCCTGAGCTCTTCAGCTCAAGGCTAGCACTCTACCACTTGAGCCATAGCACCACTTCTGGTTTTCTGGTGGTTAATTGGAGATAAGTGACTCACAGACTTTCCTGCTCAGGCTGGCTTTGAACCACGATCATTAGATCTCAGCCTCCTGAGTAGCTATTTTTTTGCATAGTTTATTAGAGATACACATCTCATGGAATTTCCTGCCTGGGTTGGCTACGAATTGCAATCCTCAGATCTTAGCCTCTTGAGTATGCAGGATTACAGGCATGAGATGCCTAGCTGACCTTACATTTTTGATAGCAGATTTTTGTCTTTACTCTGGTTCCTTTTCATTCTGTTGTTATTGGTCAGGATAGGATTTACAGATATGTAAAGAATAATCTTTATGTCCCAGCTGAACATGGGTTTAGCGTCCCAGCTGAACATGGGTTTAGCATCACAGCTGCTGCAGCTGTTGGAACATCCAAGTTGATTGGTCATTTAACAAGTTTGTTGTGGTCACTGCCATTGATATATATGTAGATATATGCATATATATATATAATATATTACATGTGACTATTAGCTAATTATCTCAGTGTTCAGCTTAGCTGAACATGTTTGACATAAAACAAGCTTTTATCAGACTGCCTAAGACTCTATGCAGTTCTTAAAACCAAAGCTGATGAATGCATGTGTCTTTCTCAAGAGACTTTTTAAAAATCAGTTTAGGATTTCAAAAACTTGCTGACTCAGATTTCAATTTAAAAAAGTAAAATTGAGCCATAAAATAAAATAAATGTTGTGCTTGGTGTATCTTCATAATGAATTACATGTCTCACACCAACTTAATCCTTTAAGACCTATTTAGAGCAAGAATAAGCAAAGCAAAATTTAATTTCTTTTTTAAAAATAATAATTACTTATTTATTGTCAAAGTGATGTACAGAGGGTTTACAGTTTTATACATTAGGCCATGGGTACATTTCTTGTACTATTTGTTACCTCCTCCCTCATTCCCCCTTCCCCCTCCCCCTCTTCATCTCCCCCCACGAGTTGTTCAGTTGGTTTACACCAAATGGTTTTTTGCGAGTATTGCTTTGGAGTCGTTTGTCTTTTTATCCTTTGTTTCTCGATTTTGATATTCCCTTTCACTTCCCTAGTTCTAATACCAGTATATACAGTATCCAGGGCACTCAGATGAGATACAGTGATAGCGAGGGGACAACCACAGGAAGGGGATACGTCTAATTTCATCAGTTTTTACAGCAAAGTTGCTGAAGTTCACAGGCAAACATCTCTGTGTGCTTCTTTCTTGCTCTTTTGGGATTAGAGGTCATTTGCCAGGCATTGCTTTAAGATGTTGTCTAGGGCTGAGCATTGACTCTATGCTCTCAATCTTGTCCAGAGTCCCAAGCCTGTCTTGGCACTGCAGAGTCCAGAGCAGAGCTGCATTCTGTATAGACGATGCTGGAAAGGTCCAGAAGAGGACTTCCTTCCATGTCAGATGACTCTGCCCACAGTTGAAGGGAGAATATTTTGATGGTCTTTTTATGTAAATAAATAAAAATATAGGTTGAATGTTATTTATTTACAGACTACATAATTATTTGATTCAAGCCAAATATCGAATTGACAGTTGTGTGTGTGGTTTCACAGGGCAGCAGAGGAGAAATGGGACCGATGGGGGCTCCAGGCCTACCTGGCAAACTGGTAAGTAAGAGTCCAGTCCGCTTTCTGAAAAACATCTTTAAGAGTTTTTTTAAGAGTAATTTCTTAAGAAGAAGTATGAGCCAGGCACTAGTGCTTGATGCCTATAATCCCAGCTATTTAGGAGGCTGAGATATGAAGACCAAGATTTGAAGCCAGCCTCAGCAGAGAAGTCTCCAATTACCACCAAAAAGCTAGAAAAGAATTTGCGGCTCATGTGGCAGAGTGCCAGCCTTGAGTGAAAAAGCTCAGGGACAGCACCCTTGCCCACAGTTCAAGTCTCAATACCAGCCCTAAATAAATAAACAAATAACAAGCATGAGAGAAAAGTAATTAACAAAAGGCTGTTTAATCAGTGACCTTTTATTTTGGCTGCTATATCAGTGTGTGAAAATGTGAATGTGGAGTTTCACAATTGTGCCTAGTGTGCCCTGAGGGTGTATGAACTGCATGACATGTGGAGCACGTGTGGTTAGCTGTGGGACACTGATGCACATGTCTGGCTGTGTTCTCTCTGCATTGGGGAGACCTTGACTCTGGGAACTCTGTGTGTTTTCCAGGGGCCCCTGGGCCGCCCAGGCCTCCCTGGCTTGCCTGGACCCTCTGGCCTGCCTGGAATGAAAGGTGACCGGGTAAGACACCAGCACCATAGGCATTTATGAGGGGGGGGGGGGTTGTTGCCTACCCAGACCAAGCTTGCTTTGAGCCCAGCGAAGATGTTTTCTAGGGTGTGTCAGAGAAGTACCCCCAGAATGGTGTGCGCAAGCTCCAAGAGTAGATCAAGAAGCAGGTGGCTCATGCCTGTGATCCTAGTTACTCTGGAGGCTCAGACTGAGGATCTCAGTTTGAAGTCAGCCCAGACAGACAAATTCAAGACACTCTTATCTCTAATTAACCATCAAAAAGCCAGAAGTGGAGCTGTATCCCAGTGGTAGAGACCAGCCTTGAGAAGAAAAAGCTAAGGGACAACTCCCAGGCCCTGAGTTCAAGCCCCAAGTACTGGTACATAAAAAAAAGAAGTAACATATCTATTGACTTACCAGAAAAAAAGTCCAAGTTAGAATTTCAGCTGCGGTCTATTGAGTTCTAAATTGTGCCTGTATCCAGAGGATCCCCAAGTCTCCAGAGCCTCTGAGGATCCTGTGGTGTCCCCCAGTTCTCATGGAATCATGGGGAGGGGGCTTCCTGCCAGCCCAGTCATGGGGGCTGAATAAACAGGAAGCACTTCAAAATACTGAAAAGGTGCGTTTCCTGCTCTGTCTGCACAGGGTGTAGTCGGTGAGCCTGGTCCAAAGGGAGAACAGGTGAGCACAAAGCATGACAGGAGCCTTCTTCCTTCCTCCCCCCTCCCTCCTTTCTTTAACCCTTCCCTTTTTCTTCCCCTCCCTCCCTCCTTTCTTTAACCCTTCCCTTTTTCTTCCCCTCCCTCCCTTTCTCTCCCTCCCTCTCTTTCTTCTTTATTATCTTTACATAGCTGTACAAAGGGGTTGCTGTTCAAAAACTCGGTGAGTGCAGTGCATCTGGATCAGTGTCCCCTCTTCCATTGTTTCTTCCCCATCTCTCCCAGCCTCCTCCCTCCCCCCTCAGGTGACCAGGCTCCAGTTTCTCATACCTGCACCAAATACCACCAGTGCATTCTCCTACCCTCCTCTCCTTCCCCTCCCCTCCTCCGGGCACCCCCTCCCCCCAATCCCCACCCCTGACAACCTGCACTCCCTTCCTGGTGTTCATTTTGTAATTGAAGCAAATGAAACTCCCACTTGCCTCCTACTTTAATGATACAACGTACTGCCCTTCCTTAATTTTTGACTCCTTTTCTGGCTGTCAGAGTCCTCTTTCAGGCTTGCCAAATTGCACAACTGCTGTCTATGCTCACTACTTTAAATAACAGTATTAAACTCCATTTGTGAACAGCTGAATGCCAGCTTCACCTCATGGCCCCTTTCTGGCCTCCACCCTTAGTTTGGCCTGGCCTCCTACATTGAGATGTCACGGAGGGCATTTATTTCTGTACACACTTGGGACTAATGGGGGCACTTCGGGCGCTAATCACTGTTGACTAGGTAAAGTTGACCCAAGGGATGAAGATGGAAAAGCGTGACACTTTCCTGTAATTTTTAGGGAACCTCTGGTGAGGAGGGTGATGCAGGACAAAGAGGTGACCTGGTAAGTTTTTTTTTTCCCTTTCTTTCTTAAAACATGGTAAAGCTTTATCAATTTTGAGTTAGAAACACGCACACACACCCATAAACCTGTATAAACATATAAATGTGTGTGCGTATCATACACTTATATTTACTTCATCACCTTCTTTAAAGTTAATCCTCTAAGACTCCCAAGATTACAGGCAAGATGTAGGAAACCAGAGAGGAGCTCCCATCAATATAGACCTGTCTCGAGAGGCCCCCAGCCACAGCCGTGTCTTGAGGGGCCCCCATTCACAGACCTGGCCCGAGGGGCCCCTATCCCTAGACCTAGCTCAAGGAACCTCCATCCTTAGACCTGGCTCGAGGGGCCCCCATCCACAGACCTTGCCTGAGAGGCACCCATCAACAGACCTGGCTTGAGGGCCCCCCATCACAGACCTGGCCCGAGGGGTCTCCACCCCTCGACATGGCTCGAGGAACCTTCATCCCTAGACCTGGCTCGAGGAGCCTCTATCCCCAGACCTGGCTGGAGGGGCCCCATCCCCAGATCTGTCCCAAGGGGCTCTCATCCCTAGACGTGTCCCAAGGGGCTCCCATCCCTAGACCTGGCTTGAGGGGCACCATCCACAGACCTGGTTAGAGGAGCCCCCATCCCTAGACCTGGCTTGATACTTGAGTGACATCCCTCAGAGATGGCGAGCCACCTCTGGCCTCCACCAGGACATCCACAGTGGCTCTCAGACACCGCATGACATGCAGAGCAGAGACCAGAGCATGGCACCAGTCAGTTCTGGGGTTTTGGTTTGGTTCAAACCCTCCCAAGAAGTCACCTCCATCTGCACAGGACCACAATCAGAGCTCCAGTAATGGAGAGAGAGACAGGAGTTCTCCTCATCTGAGCAGCACATGTGAGAGTTTAGATACAAGGAAGCAGGACCTCACAGCAGGGTTTAGATACAACCTAGCATGACCTCAGGTGAGAGTTTAGATACAAAGTAGCATGGCCTCATTCTGAAACTTATGTCTTGCTCTTGTGGGATTGGGATGAGCGATTGTTCATGAAATAGCTTTGGGAAATTTTAGTGCAGGACAAAATTCTGTTTATGTGTTAGTCAGATGTTCGAGATTTAGAATAAATGTAGATAGAACAGATGAACTGAACAGGTGGATGCTAATAGTGAAGTAAATTTATGAGGATTATTCTGTATTTTTCTTAAAGTTATTCATTATTTAAGCTACTGTTTTGTGATAGAGATCTCATATGCCTGCACTTGAGCTAAATTGGTCTAGAATTAAAGATGGGACCATTAAATTTTTTTTTTTCAAAGCTTTAAAGCATGCACATTTTGTTTAGACTTTTTGGTAATGAATTTAAAATAATTAATGTTAAAATTAAGTTTTAATAATAGGTGTAGCTGTCTATTAGTTACAGGATGAAATGTTTCACCTAAACATTTCAAGTCCTGATGACTGATGTTTCAGGTCCAGATGGAACTTTGGGCAGTTATGATCCAGCCCTGTGTGTGTTGCCAGAGACTGGGGCTGAGCCAGCTCATTCTGGGACACAGACTCAAGTAGCAGAACTGGAACTAGAATCCAGATGTTGAGCCTAATATATTTCTGCAGTGCCAGAGTTTATGGTTTTCTGTGTTCCAATAGTATAATACCTCTTTTAATGTTTTGGGAAACTACTGAATGTGAGTATATTGCTCTACTATAATCTTGTTTTACTAATTTAGGGAGACATGGGATTACCTGGCTCAAAGGGATCAGTAAGTATAATCAGCAATTTTTTTTCAAATTTTTATTATCAAACTTATGTACAGAGAGGTTACAGTTTCATACGTTAGGTATTGGATACATTTCTTGTACTGTTTGTTACCTTGTCCCTCATACCCCCCTCCCTCCTCCCCCTTTCCCTTTCCCCCCATGGGGTGTTCAGTTTAATCAGCAATTTTTAAATAAAAATTTTAAATTGTAATTTAAAAAGTAAGGAATATCCAGATGCCAGTGGCTCATGCCTGTAGTCCTTGCTACACAGGAGGTTGAGATCTAAGGATTGCAGTTGAAGACAGCCTAGGCAGAAAAGTCCCACGAGACTCTTATCTCCAAGAAACGAAAATGCTGGCAGTGCTGCTGTGGCTCAAGTGTTAGAGCACTAGACTTGAGAGGCTCAGGGACAGTGCCCAGGCCCAGCCTGAGTTCAAGCCCCAGGACTGGAAAAAAACCCAAAAAGTAAGAAAAAATTAAATAAAAAAGTAAGGATATTAGCCAATGCAGTGGCTCCAGCTTGCAACCCTACCTACTTGAGGGATTGGAGTGTGAGGCCAGCCCAGTCAAACAATAAGTTGAGAGACTCCATCCGTCTCCGTGGCTGTGCACGATGGAACCTGCCAGTCATCTCACTACTGATGGCATGGGGGAGATTGGTGTCATGTGCACACCTGTCATCTCCAGTGACGTGGAGAGGAGAAGGGCCTCACAACCGGCCCAGGTCTCAAGTGAGCCCTTGCTGTGAACACGTGGAAAAGGCCCTGGCCATGTGAGCTGTGGCTCTAGAGATAGAGCACGTGCTGAGCATGCACGAAGCCCTGAATTCAGTCCTGGGTGCTGCCAGTCATGATGATAGATAGCACCCACCACCATCATCATCAATGAAACTGCACAGTGGGAAAGGCTCTGTGTTAAGAAGTCACTCCATAAAATTTAACTCTTGGAGGGTTTAGCTTCAAGGAAATAAATGCCTAAATTTACCCTTTAAGTAATGAGTTAACCCAGTACAAAACAATCCACAGCAATACAAATGGATCTACCTCCTCTTGTTCCCAGGGTTTCACTACGTAGCCTGGTTTAGCCTGGAACTTACCATGTATCCCAGGCTGGCCACGAACTTGGCTCTTCCTGCCTTGGTCTCCCTAGTGTTAGGATCACAGGCATGCGCCATCAAGGGGTTTGTTGCACTGTGTAAATGACTCTATGAATACCACATTCTAGGCTCTATTCTGCTCACTGAATGGGTCATTTTTAAAGAACTGACGGGTTTTGCTTTGGTCATACAATTAAATTTTATTGGCAGTTAGAGTATTGTAAAATATTCTAGTAAGTTTCTTAATGTCATGTGTCCCAGTCAAGGAAGCTGGTGACATAAGCATAAGAACATGTGAGAGTTAGAACAGAACATGGTCGGCATGCTTTATTTCATCATCTTATAGAAACTAAGCTATGCCCTTACAGGTTAGATCAAATCCTATTCATAGGCAACCTGAAGTGAGGCGCCTGTGTGAAAGAAATGCACAGCAACATTGTGAGGAACTAAGAAACTACAAGGCTACAAGGGGGCAGTGCTACTGCCACTGGCTCCCGGCGAAGCCCACCCTCCCCCCACCTCTTATTCCGGGCATGCTCTCCATTTCTCAGCTGCCAGCATGGTGGCCAGTATCTCCTGAGTTATTAGCAAACCCTTCTTCACTCAAAACACTTCAAGAGTAACAAGGAGCACAAAACAATCAGACTCAGCAAGGCATACAGAGCCCTTTTCTGTGTGTATGTCAGTACTGAGGCTTGAACTCTGGTTTGGACGCTGGCCTTTGGCTTTTTCACTCAAGACAAGCATTCCACCACTTGAACCACAGCTCCACTTCTGGCTTTTTGGTGGTTAATTGGAGATAAGAGCTTTGTGGACTTTGCTGTGTGATCTGAGTTTGAACCAAGATCCTTATATCTCAGCCTCCTGAGTAGCTGGGATTCCAGGTGTGAGCCACTGGTGGGCAGCTCGGCAAAGTATTTTAAATGCAACATTTTAGATGTGGTATTTTAAATGCATTCATTTAGTTTATGTTAATGTCTGGTATCTTCAAATCAACCAAAACAATAGAAAGCTAAATAACTTACACCTTTTGAAATAGGTTTGTTTTTATTTGTTGCACTAGTGATGCATTTTTTTGTGGACACAGAATTCTAAGAAGCCTTATGAAAACCTGAGCAGTGGCACCCAGGCTTAGCTCAGTGGTGAAGCCTGTGTCTGGCCTGTGCAAGACTCTGGTTCTGCACCAGCACCAAATGCAACAAAAAGGAAACCAAAACAATCCCAGGCACTGGGCAAATCTTAGAGAGTAGCTTTAGGTATGAAGAAGCGATCTAAAACAGCATAATCCAAAAGAAGATTTTGAAATGACAGTAATCATACACATTTTTACAACTTTACTATAACCAGAATTCTCAGGGAAGCTGGCGAGTTGTTCGGGTATACACATGCTCCCCCTGGGTAGCCTCTGACCAGCCAGGGTGGGCCTGGGAAAGCCAGGAGTTTGTGCTGGTGCTGAGCAGAGACTTACAGCACCTGGCCTGCTTGTGCCTGCACTCTTTGTCCCAGGTTGGTAGCCCTGGGGAGCCCGGCCTGAGGGGGCCAGAAGGAAGTCGGGGGCTTCCGGGAGTGGAAGGACCAAGAGGACCACCTGGACCCCGGGGTGTGCAGGGAGAGCAGGGTGCCACTGGCCTGCCAGGCATCCAGGGCCCACCGGTGAGTGAATGGTCCTGCAGTGGGCACTCCTGTACAGTCCTGCAGTGGGCACACCTCGATGGGCAGTCCTGCGGTGGACAGTCCTGTGGTGGGCAGTCCTGCGGTGGACAGTCCTGTGGTGGGCAGTCCTGCGGTGGACAGTCCTGTGGTGGGCAGTCCTGCGGTGAGAAGTCCTGCGGTGGGCAGTCCTGTGGTGGACAGTCCTGCGGTGAGCAGTCCTGCGGTGAGAAGTCCTGCGGTGGGCAGTCCTGTGGTGGGCAGTCCTGCGGTGGGCAGTCCTGTGGTGGACAGTCCTGCGGTGAGCAGTCCTGCGGTGGGCAGGTGGGCAGTCCTGTAGTTGGCAGTCCTGCAGTGGGCAGTCCTGCGGTGGGCAGGTGGGCAGTCCTGTGGTGGGCAGTCCTGCAGTGGGCAGGTGGGCAGTCCTGCGGTGGGCAGTCCTGCGGTGGACAGGTGGGCAGTCGTGTAGTTGGCAGTCCTGCAGTGGGCAGTCCTGCAGTGGGCAGTCCTGCAGTGGGCAGTCCTGCGGTGGACAGGTGGGCAGTCCTGCGGTGGACAGGTGGGCAGTCGTGTAGTTGGCAGTCGTGTAGTTGGCAGTCCTGCAGTGGGCAGTCCTGCAGTGGGCAGTCCTGCAGTGGGCAGTCCTGCGGTGGACAGGTGGGCAGTCCTGCGGTGGGCAGTCCTGCAGTGGGCAGTCCTGCGGTGGACAGGTGGGCAGTCCTGCGGTGGACAGGTGGGCAGTCGTGTAGTTGGCAGTCGTGTAGTTGGCAGTCCTGCAGTGGGCAGTCCTGCAGTGGGCAGTCCTGCAGTGGGCAGTCCTGCGGTGGACAGGTGGGCAGTCCTGCGGTGGGCAGTCCTGCAGTGGGCAGTCCTGCGGTTCCGGGGGAGATGCCCCACAGCAGGCACACCCTCTGCAGCAGTGGGCTGTGTTGAAATCTTGCCCCCTGGTTCCTTTGTGGCGTCTGCTTCAAGTTACAATGTCTGCACTTCCCGGGGTGAACTGCTTTTTCATTCCTGTGCAGGGGAGAGCTCCAACAGACCAGCACATCAAGCAGGTCTGCATGCGGGTTATGCAGGGTGAGTAAACCACGTCCATGGGACCCCACCAACACTGACTCTTGCTGCTTAAGACTTAACCCTTGCAGTATTCAAGGCAAGTAAAAGGGTCTCTTTGTCTGCTTTCAAAGTGAGGGGATTTGAGTAATAGTGGTGTGTGCACGTGTGCTCATGTGGGCATGTGTGCAGGTGTGTGCACACTAGTATGAGGATTTGAGCTCCAGGCCAGGTACTATCCAAAAGCATTTCCACTCAACCCTGGTGCTTTCCACTTAGCCACACTCCCACTTCCAACTTTTAGCTGGTTACTTGGAGATAAGAGTCTCATAGACTTTCCTGCCAGGCAGTATTTGAACTCTGATCCTCACATCCCAGCCTCCTGAGAAGCTAGGATGACGGGCATAAGCCTTTGACACCTAGCTGGTTTTGAGTAATATTAATGATAATGTTTTACCCAACTATTATCATTCACAGTAGTTTATAGCTTTTCTGAGTTAGCCTTTCTTTATCTTGTTGTTTTTTTTTTGTCAAAGTGTGAGGGCTGCACACACACACACACACACACACACACACACACACACACACACACACCCCACTCGATTTGAATTACTGCTGCGTTGCTGACTCTCCTGGGTCATTTCCTGTCTTTCAGAGCATTTTGCAGAGATGGCTGCCAGTCTGAAGCGCCCTGACATGGGTGTCTCAGGACTCCCTGGGAGGCCGGGTCCCCCAGGGCCCCCCGGCCCTCCTGGAGAGAATGGCTTCCCAGGTCAGATGGGGATCCGGGGCCTCCCAGGAGTCAAAGGTCCCCCTGGGGCTCTGGGTCTGAGAGGACCTAAAGGTAAGCAATTTGCCCAGGTGGGAACCAGGGCTACACCCTGAATTTTTTTTTTTTAATATCGAATATCGTGGTGCTCCAATTAGGAACAAAATCGTGGTGTGAGTGGTCAGGGCAGGCAGGCTGCCTGTGTGGATCCGTGAAGGGGCAAAGGGGCCACAGGTACAACGGGCTGGCCGCACCTCTGCTGGAACCATTTATTTAATTACTTTTGTTGGCATGTACAGAACTGCATGTGAAAAAATGAACTTTAATTGGGGCTTCTTGTAAGACTGGCACAATTTCAAAGCTTCAGGGGTGGGACAAATTGGAGAGAGAGGAGGGGGAGGTCCCATCCCTCTCTTTTGTCTGGCCATTGTCTCCTATTTCAGAAACACTGCCTGGGGGTACTCTGAGTCCCTCACTCCCTCCACAGCCTGTTTCTAAGAAGCCTGCTGCCAAAGGTGGGGTCTCTTGTACCTGGCCTGTGGATAGTCGCTAGGCCTTCCCGAGTCCCGAAGCCAAGTACTGCCCTAGAGAAAATACTGGTTCCGTTTCTTACTCTCCATAACACTGTAGGGGCAATTCTGCTTTAAAACAAAATGTGCCAGTTCTTGGATTCAGTGCTTGGATACTGTCCCTGAGCTTGTGTGCTCAAGGTTGGTACTGTACCATGTGAGCCATAGCTCCGCTTCCAGCTTTTTGATGGTTAATTGGATATGAGTGCCATGGACTTCTCTGTTGGGGCTGTCTTTGAACTGTGATCCTCAGTCTCAGCCTCCTGGGTAACTGCGGTTACCACCATGAGCCACTGGTGCCCAGCTACTCTTTGTATTTTGAGTAATAAATAAAGGCAAACTTCAACTTAAAGTTACAGAATAATTTTCCCAGTTCCTTCTGCTTCTTAAGTATTTGATCCATTTGTCATTCCTTGATCATGGTGGAGGCACAGTGGAACGGCTCTAACTTCTCTTCCAGTTCACTTCCACTGTTTCCCACCCATTTGTTCAGGAATTGCCCAGATCCCCACCCTTATCAGAACACAGTTCTACCTGGATCTGCTCTCTTTCTGCTCTACTGGTCTTTGGGCTCATGGACAACAATTGTTCTCATAGCTAGCAGGCTGCAGGATTTGCTCCCTCTATTGCTGCTCTTTGGAAGGGGGCACATATGTAGCTATTCTGACTTAAGTGTTTTTCTAAGCAAACTTTACAATCACCTCTGCTTGGGGACTTTTTGGGTGTGGGACATGGAGTCTTGATGGACATTTAAATTAGGAAAGATTGACAATCTTTAATAAAGATGTCATTCCATATAAAAGCATTTATAATCTTTTTTGTATCAATTAGAAAAGTTCACTTTCTTGTTGCACTTGTGTATTTCCAATCAAGCTTATTTCTAGCTATTTAATATTTTAATTTCTATTGCTTGTGGTATCTTTTTTACATTATGTCTTATAACTGCAGTTTGGAACCCTGGTACTTTACTCAAATTTTTGTTGTTTCTAGTAGCATTGAATTTGATTTTATAATTTTAAAATATACATTCATATCATCTGAAAATAAGACTGGCTGCATGGGCATGTGCACCCGTGTGTGTGTGCACACACACGTGCACATGCGCAGGCATCGGGCTTGAACTCAAAGCCTTGCTTGGCTTTTCTGCTCAAGGCTGGCACTCTACCATGTGAACCACACATTCACTCTGACTTTTTGCTGGTTAACTGGAGATAAGAGTCATAAAGATTTGTCTGCAAATCTTTGGCTTCAAACCTTGATCCTCAAATCTCAGCCTCCTGAGAAGCTGGAATTACAGCTTGAGCCAGCGTGCCTGGCTCTCAGGGTGGTTTTACCTCCTCAAAGTATGGATGTGGTAAAGCAGTCCCAGGGAACAGTAACCATCCTCACTACTCTGAATGTCCTGCCTACTTGCTGTGCTTCCTGTAAAGCTTTAGGCTAGCTTTTGGGTTGAGATTAATCTGTTTTGTCATAAGGAGTAAGTAGCCTTCCATTCTTATTTTATTGGGTACCAATAATGCATTATATCCATTTTGTGAAATGCTGTGTCTATGGCTGCAGTCCTTTGATATGTTTTCCTCTTTAGCTGTGTTAATATGATGAACTGAATTTTTACCTTGCTGCATTTTACTGCAATCTAGTTTGCTGCCACCTCCTGCTCGAAGTTTAAAATGCAGAACTATGATTTAAAGAGATATACAAAAATAACATTTCTTTTATGAAATACAGGTGACTTGGGAGAAAAAGGGGAGCGTGGCGCTCCTGGACGAGGTCCCAAAGGACTACCGGGAGCTACTGGTCTCCCAGGTGAGTGTTTGGGTGGTGTGAAGGGGGGTGGGAGTTACTGGTCTCCCAGGGGTGTGGTGTGGAAGGGGTAGGAGTTTATGGTCTCCCAGGTGAGTGTTTGGGTGGTGTGGAGGGGGTGGGAGTTATTGGTCTCCCAGGTGGGTGGAGTGGAAGGGGTAGGAGTTACTGGTCTCCCAGGTGGGTGGGTGGGTGGCACAGGGATGGGGACAAAAAGGGCAGCTCACTTGAACATATCAGTGATTATAATTGCTCACATAGATCTTTTGTTTTGAATAACCAACCCCAATGAAGAGTTAAGTGGTCTGTAAGTCATAGGTGTACCTGTTGTGTGAAAATAGGTATTAAATTTTGAATTAATTTCTTAAATGGATGCTTTAAGAAGCATAGTGTCAGCTTACTCCTGCAATCCTAGCTGCTCAGTCATCAGAAGTCATAGTTTGAAGTCAGCCTGAGTAGAAAAGTCTCTCATCTCCAATTAACCACCCACCAGTAGTGGAGCTGTGGCTCCTGTGGTGGAGCTTTTGAACCAGGATCTGAGCCTCCCGAGTAGCCACAATTGCAGTAACACTCAAGTAAGTGTCCAGACAGGCCTGACCTCCATCGGTGCTACACGGCTGCCCCCTGGCGTTCATCTAGAGAATGACATGGCTATTCATATTTTTAGAATCTGAAATGTTTTCAATGGGTCCTTGAAATGTAAAAACAAAACTGTGTAATCATTAGGCAGTTAGTGTAGCTAATGTATATACATATATGTCATATATTGATATATATAATAGGACAAGGCCTCTACAAAAGACATGTAACGAGACCACTAAAATGGGGAAAAATGAAAACCTCTGAGAAAACAAAGAAAAGTAATTAAGACTAAAGAACATATAATTGAGCGTGTAGGTTTGTTTTCAGCTGTTGTGATGCAAGACAGAGATCCATCATAATTTATAATCTCAGCATAAAGAACTTCTCAGTGGAAAACAGACCTTTGCAGTAATAGGCTAAAACACAAAGCAGGCGCTGGTGGCTCACGCTGTATTCCCAGCTTCCCAGGCAGCTGAGACCTGAGGATAAGATCTGAGGGTGGAGGTTCAAAGACAAGCAGGCATAAAGGTCTGAGACTCTTATCTCCAATTAAGTAGCACAAAGCTGCCAACCAGGAAATGGCGGTGCTGTGTGGAGTGCAGAGGTACTGAGCTCTACTTTTGGTAGATTAAGTGCATGTTCTCATTTAACTGAATTTTCAGCATATCCATTGTAAGCTGAGAAGTAGTTTGCTCCACTGACTGGATACAAAGACTCTTTCATCATGTACTGAACAAAGGAATATTTGTAAAATATTCTTTATTCATCGAGCTGTGTTTAATACCTACAGTTCGTGGCTAGTCACATCTGGGTACTCAGTAGACACAGCTGTTCTTCAGTAAAAGGTTTCATGTTGCACAGCACAGTTTACTAGTGGAAATGTGGGGTGCAAACATCCAGCTCTCCTTCAGTTGTACATTTCTCTGAAACCCAGTCCAGTCAGGAGATTCTCCCCCTGCTTTCATCATCATCCACCATTTCTGAAAGCATGGAGTAAACCCCTGACCCCATGGCGGTGGCTGTGCTGGCTTGGAGCTATGAGCTTTCCCTGCTCACATAGGCAACCTTTTGTGTTTCAGGTGACCCAGGCACTGCTAGCTATGGGAGAAATGGCCGGGATGGTGAGCCAGGGCCCCCAGGCGTGGCAGGGATTCCTGGGGTGCCCGGGCCTCCAGGACCACCTGGGCCTGCAGGATTCTGTGAGCCAGCTTCCTGCACCCTGCAGGCTGGCCAACGAGCATTTAGCAAAGGGCCTGATCAGTGAGAGGCTGGGTGCTGCCCATGTAAACCACAGCTGGTGGAGAAAGATGGCTGGAAACTGGGCAAAGACCACCACAGAGACAGGACCCTGACTTGGCAATCAGATTTGGAACAATGGTGCTATTCAGTAAACCCCATCCCTTCCCCTTGGAGAGAAAACAAGTGTTGTCACTGAAAATAATACATGTGAGTGAATGTATATCCTTCTTCTCAAGGCCTGGAACTTGAGTGTGCTCTTCACATGTGATGCATCCAGGCCACTGCCAATAAACAGAAACAACTGGTTTACCTCAATTGCTGTAGTTGTGTTAATCTATACTCCAGAGCTTGTCCTCAGATTACTGACCAAGGTACACAGAGTATTACTAAGCTGGTCATGAGGAAAGCCCACTACAATCAGTAGACTTGGTGCTTTATGTCCCACCCATGTGCTTGGTGGGCATACTCTGGAATTGCTTTTCCTTATATCCTCTACTGTTTTCCATTTTCAGAAGGAATTTTGGTTGATTTGTATGTATTGTGCACTAAATCCACCAACACTTTGAGTTCTTCTATATTAAAGATGGAAGTATAACACCCTGGACCTGAGATTATTTAGTTTAACAACTTGAAGTAACATCACTGGTTGTATCAAAGAAGCAATAAATATAATTTCTTAATCTCTTGCATGTTTTTTATAATCATGTTCAGCCTCATGTATTTAGATATATTAAATGTTTTAATGATTTGTTTTTGTATAGGTATATGTTTGTAATATTAGTGATTTGTTCTAAGAAATTCTGTAGAGGGGATTACTTGTGATGGATTTTGTGTGTATGCGTGTGCATGTGACAGGTTGTGTGTGTACATGAGCATGTGTAGGGCTGTTCATTCTGGTGTTTTTTTTGCCAGTCCTGGGCCTTGGACTCAGGGCCTGAGCACCGTCCCTGGCTTCTTCCCACTCAAGGCTAGCACTCTGCCACCTGAGCCACAGTGCCCCCTCTGGCCGTTTTCCATATATGTGGTGCTGGGGAATCAAACTGAGAGCTTCATGTGTAGGAGGCAAGCGCTCTTGCCACTAGGCCATATTCCCAGCCCTGTTCATTCTGTTTTAATGGCCCCCACATCTCCGCAGCCTGTGGGAGGAAGGGAGCTGAGGAGATCTCAAGGTCCCGACCTGGAGGTCTCAGTAAGCATCCACAGTGCAGGCAGCTCAGAGACCCTGCTGACCTGAGGGTGCGTGTCTGTCCTCAGTGGTAGATGTGTGGCCTTGGTGGATTTACATGGCTGCATTAGCTTGGAATCTCTAAGGCGAGTCCCAGGGCAGCAAATTCAATCTGCTCGTGTTTTACTGGGAACCTTTTTCATCTGTGGTCCCGGAGATAAAGGTCTGCATTGTTCCTTTGTTGCATCTGTATGTTTGGCGTCAGGACAAGGCTATCTTTGTGAAGAGAGTTTTCCACTGCCCCCTTCTTCTCTGTTCCCGCACAGTTAAAATGAAGGGTGGCCAGGCAGGGCCAGGCAGTGTTTCTTCCTGGATTGCGAGTGCTCAGGGCAGGGGTGATGGGAGGTTCTCCCCTTTGGCAGGCACTGCCCAATAAGGATGAAATGGAGGAGTCTGTGCCTGGGTCTGAGTTAAATTTCTCTCAGCTGAAGTGCTGGCAGAAGGGAGGGCAGAACAACTGCCAGTGGCCTTCATAGGCTGTGAGCCATGGGAGGACATGGCTATAGCTAGGGTCACAGTGACACGCAGTGACTGCTGGAAAGACCTCCGTGCTCTGTGGTAGGTGGGCACAGAGGAACACAGAGCTGGCTCCAAGCATGGAGACAGGATCACAGACCCTGGCTCTGTGATGGGGGGACAGGTGACCACAGACCCTGGCTCTGTGATGGGGGACAGGTGACCACAGACCCTGGCTCTGTGATGGGGGGACAGGTGACCACAGACCCTGGCTCTGTGATGGGGGGACAGGTGACCACAGGCCTGGGCTCTGGATAGGGACAGGGGACCACAGGCCTGGGCTCTGGATAGGGACAGGGGACCACAGGCCTGGGCTCTGGATAGGGGCAGGGGACCACAGGCCTGGGCTCTGGATAGGGGCAGGGGATCACAGGCCTGGGCTCTGGATAGGGGCAGGGGACCACTGGCCTGGGCTCTGGATAGGGGCAGGGGACCACAGGCCTGGGCTCTGGATAGGGGCAGGGGATCACAGGCTTGGGCTCTGGATAGGGGCAGGGGACCACAGGCCTGGGCTCTGGATAGGGGCAGGGGATCACAGGCCTGGGCTCTGGATAGGGGCAGGGGACCACTGGCCTGGGCTCTGGATAGGGGCAGGGGACCACAGGCTTGGGCTCTGGATAGGGGCAGGAGACCACAGGCCTGGGCTCTGTGATGGGGGCAGGAGACCACAGGCTTGGACTCTGTGGATAGGGGCAGGGGACCACAGGCCTGGGCTCTTGATGGGGGCAGGGGACCACAGGCTTGGGCTCTGGATAGGGGCAGGGGACCACAGGCTTGGGCTCTGGATAGGGGCAGGGAACCACAGGCCTGGGCTCTGTGATGGGGACAGGTGACCACAGGCCTGGGCTCTGTAATGGGGGCAGGGGACCACAGGCCTGGGCTCTGGATAGGGGCAGGAGACCACAGGCCTGGGCTCTGTAATGGGGGCAGGGGACCACAGGCCTGGGCTCTGTAATGGGGGCAGGAGACCACAGGCCTGGGCTCTGGATAGAGGCAGGGGACCACAGGCTTGGGCTCTGGATAGGGGCAGGGAACCACAGGCCTGGGCTCTGTGATGGGGACAGGTGACCACAGGCCTGGGCTCTGTAATGGGGGCAGGGGACCACAGGCCTGGGCTCTGGATAGGGGCAGGAGACCACAGGCCTGGGCTCTGTAATGGGGGCAGGGGACCACAGGCCTGGGCTCTGTAATGGGGACAGGGGACCACAGGCCTGGGCTCTGTGGATAGGGGCAGGGGACCACAGGCCTGGGCTCTGTGGATGGTGGAGGGACAGGGGACCACAGACAACTTTCTCTGCTGTGTTGTTGTTGGGGGTTTTTAGCCTCCCGGGCTCTCCTGTCCTGCAGGAGAGACGGGAAAACACGCCCCACCCAGACGAGCCAAGAAGAGGAAAAGAGGGCTGACAGACTGCCACCCAGTCCCCCTCTCCACGAAGGACACACAGACAGCCTGGGAGCCAGTCAGCGCTGGCTGTTTAATGGCGGCAATGAACTATTCTTTTACATGGGTGGGAGGACAGCGGAAGGGGAGGGGTACATGCACCTATGTAGAGGCTGTGATTTGATGCCTGAGCTGTCCATCAGGGTGGAGCTCCCAGGGACCTCCCTAAGGGGCGGCCCACATCTAGGAGGACTGGGTCTGGGTTTACCACCAGCGGCCATCTTGGCTCACACAGGGTCTGGGGCTGGGAAAAGAGGCGGGGCCGCTAGAACAGCCTCTTAATGATGCCAGGCATCCGGCGGGGGGGCCCCACATGTTGTCTGTGCACACATCAACCCCTTCCGTTTAAAATAGAATTCAAATTTCTCAAGTCAAGGGAGAAAGTCCTAATACTTTGTGCTATCAATTTTTTCTTGTGTTCATTTTCTATATGCTTTAAAACTCTAGTCTGGTTGTTGGTTAAACCAATCATTCTGTAGTTTTCATCTGAATTTCATTCATACTTCTCTAATGTGTGTTCGTTACTTTGAATTGTGCTCAAGGAAAAAGGCTGCCAGTGCCCACTGGGCTCCGTCAGTACTGCTTTACATGGGCCAGAAGCTTGCACACTCCCCTGTGTGAAGAGAGCTTCAACAGGCTTTATAAAGGTCACATACTTTCTCATGAACTGTGATAATATCAATCAGAAAGTGATAAGAAGTAATATTTTCTAATTCAATATATAACCTAAAAAGTAAGAAAAGTGAGGGAAAGGGTGGGTTTGGAGGAGCAGGTGATAATGTTGAAACAGGCAACATTGATCAAGATGCACCGTATTCACAAACTGCTATGTTAAATAGCAACTCATTTGTACAACTAAAGATAATAAAAGTATTTGAAAATAAATGAAAATGATTTTTTCACTAAGGTGCTTTTATTCGCAATGGGAGTGATATAGTCAAATAGAACAACAACAAAAAGTAGCCAGGTAAATATGTCAATGTTAGAAGATACTCATAAGAAAATTGTTTTAAAAATTCAAAGAACAGTTTACTCATCTGTTTTATATCAAGACTGTATAACAAACTCCACAGATTTAAGAAGGAACAAACAGCCAACCCATGGAACAACCCTCTGTAAAGTTCAGTTAAGGAAAACAGTATTCAGAAACACTGCTACTAAGCAATAGCAAAGAAAAAAAAAACACCTAGCAAATCCTCGCCATGAGATACAGCTCATAAACATTGCTTTGGATGTCTAGCGAAACAGAAATCTCCAAATTGTCTGAGACATATTAAAATTTTAGGTAAAGCATCAGCTAGGGTGCCAGCCAAGAGAGGTATGTGTAAATGATTTATCTGGTGAGAAATGATCCGTTTGGCATATTAACCAATTTGAGCATAGAAATCCGTGGGCACTTTGGGGTAATCATCTTCTGTCTAGCAGAAGAGTGTGATTAAGCACTCATAGAAATTTAGGCGACTGACTTGGAACAAAATACTGCTATTCTTATTCATTTATTTATTTTGGTAGCAATAGTTGGGCTTGAACACAAGGCCTAGCACTCTCCCTTTGACTTCTTTGCTCCAGGCTGGCACTCTACCACTTGAGCCACACCTTTACTTCCAGTTAAACCTTCTTAAGTCTCATTGGATCTGATCTGATGTGAGCTTAACATAAACCCCTGCTTTACACAATCACCTGTAACCAGATTATCTGATTTTTTTGGTCTACGATAATGTTTCTGGGGGTTATTGTTTCTGAGATACAAACTCTTAGTTTCAAAGTAAACCAATATAAGTAGAAAATCATTCTAAGTATCAAGGAATTAACCTTAAAACAGTTAAATGTGCCGGTAGCTCTGGCAAAATAGTATTAAGACAAAAAGTAATGTAATTGTGTTGCTGTTTATAAATGGACAGTAGATATAAATGTCTTTAAATTTCTCAAAAGGAATATTTCTGTTTCAGAAATAGAAGTCATTTTAAATAAGGTAAGATAACTACTTTTGATCATGGACTTCAATGTTGTTTTAATGAATTAATGTTGACCATAGCAGAATAGACATGAATACACGTGGCTGGTAAATCTGACTTGGAAACTGGTTAACAGCAGGACTTAGAATTTCACGTGCTCCAGTGCTTTTGTGGGAACCGCAGACGTGCACAGCACTTGACAGAGCCAGTCACTGGGACTGTGATGCTTACTGATAATTTTAGGCTAATAAATCCAGTTCACGTTTTTTGTTTTACATGCCTCCATATTTTGCTCTTGACTTCAAGTTGCCCATTACTGGGGACAGAACAAATAAAGGAAATTTGATCTGAGGAATTTGATTTTTGAGATTTAAATTTTGATTCACATTTATTCTGATTTATTTGGCTTCTAAGTTGAAAATGTGAATGTGAAAAGACAGTAGCATTCTTTAGAGAGCACCTGGTTAATTTGTAAAAAGAATAGTTAAAAATCATATATCATTGCTGAGTCTCAAGAAATGTGTAAACACAACAGCATGTTTGTTTGTTGTTGGTGTTTGTGGTACTGAGGCTTGAAATTAGGGCATCATGCTTGTCAGGCCAGTGCTCTACCACCCGAGCCACATCTACAGTCTTGCTATCTCCTCATAATTTTGAGATAGGTCCTTTGAACTTTTCTGCCAGGGCTGGCCTTCAACAGCAATCTTGCTCTCAGCCTGATTAAGTGGGATTGCAGGAGTGAGTCACCAGTACCTGGCTGACTGTATGTTTTTGCTTTAATTTTCACTAAGAAAGCATGCTCCATATTAAAGCCTTTTGTCTTATGGGAATAGTATAAAGCTCATCTCATTCAAAACCTTGACAGCAAGTCTCTCATGATTTTACTGAGGGCGTCACACTGGGAGACAGGAATCTTAAGGGCTTGTGCACTCTGATTCTGGTTTCCGCTTACAATTCTCATCTGAAATTGTTGTATGAGGGTTTTCAATTGCTCCCAGGGCGATGCAGTGTGAATTTAATTGTAACAAGTCAAGCAATGATTCATTAAATATCATTGTCATCATGGTGTTAACTTGAACACAGTGGGATGAGAGGGTTCCCGCTGCCTATGGGGCTTGGGCTTGGGGAGGATGGTTTGGTGGCTTCACTGGGGCCGAGATCTAATAGCATGGAATGCAAGTCTGATCTTTGGAAGTGGCAGCATAGATACATGGTTCATAACTGCCCTGTAGAATTCCCTGAACTAGGGACAATTCTTTTATTGCTGAGATAAGCCACAAGCTCATTATGCATAACGGAAGATACAGGAATAAAGGCTTCTTAGAATTATGATTCTTAGAATTATATTCCCATTTAACATGAATATAGTGAATTAAACCTTAAACAGTCAGTTGAGGTAAGATATAGAGCAAACAAAATGGAGAATACATTGCAACTGTGATTTTAAAAATAAATAGTCATAAAATACACCATGATACAATTTCAATTTAAATACATGAATAAAGATATTTCTTCCTCAATACACATCAAATAGCACAGCAAAACAGAGTATCATCTTTACAATCATAGGCTTATTATATTCAAGCACACACACATTTCTGTTGATTTTATGCTAACTCTGTTATATGTTATTAGTATTTTGACAAGTTTGAAGCAAGTAGCTACAATTTTGGGTGGCACCATCCATCATTTGCTATTTGATTTGAACCTGGAATTTTCTATCATCTGCGTTTTATTAGACTGTGCTTTAGACTTAAAAGCCTGTCATGTCCCTTGGGTAATTTTTCCCTTGCTGAGTCTCCAGTCTAAATGAAAATATTTTCTGCATACCCCAGCACTACCTTTCTCATTTGATACCTTCTTTTTTTTTTTTTTTGCCAGTCTTGGGCCTTGAACTCAGGGCCTGAGCACTGTCCCTGGCTTCTTTTTTTGCTCAAGGCTAGCACTCTGCCACTTGAGCCACAGAGCCATTTCTGGCCGTTTGCTATAAATGTGTTGCTGGGGAATCGAACCCAGGGCTTCATGTATATGAAGCAAGCACTCTTGCCACTAGGCCATATTCCCAGCCCCCCAGCACTACCTTTCATTTCACCAAACTGATCAATTTTCCTGGCATGATTTTGAGTGAAATGTCTGGATGTTACCTCCAGCTACATCAGAAAACAAGACTGAAGCTAACCATCTGAGCTGTGTCCTCAAATTCCCAGTAGATAATCAAATTATTAGTGTAGCAAATGCTACTTTTATCAGCTATTTAGTAAGTGAGACAATTTTGTGGAATTACATTGAATCAGGTAGGAAATACATGAATTATTTTCTCTTAGAAGTCTGAGAAACTTTTTTTTCCTGTATCATATTTTTAAATTAAACCAAAAAATTTAAATATAAGTTGTATAAAGGGGTTTCGAGTCACCACGTCATTTGTGACAGATGCTGCCCCTCTGCCACCCAAGTCTGGGTAGCTTGGGAGAGTCCGGGTGCAGGAGGGAATCTGACTCGGTGTGGTGTCAGGTCCTCCCATGTCAAGTCACAGCCCAGAGAAACCCCGACAGGGATAGCATGTGTGTATCACATACAGATCAAGGTGGAAAAGAACTGAAGACCAAGCATGGGGAACAAATCTATAAAACTTTCCTAAGGCAATATTATCATGGTACTTAGGAGTCCTCCATCTCAGAATATTACTACCAACATTCTGGGAAGATAGTTTGGAATGACAGTATTCCTATTATTTATAAATAGTACATTCTAGAAAATATAGACGTTATAGAAATTAAAAATTTGACTTGAATAATATGGAGTTTAGACACTGTGTGATTTGGTAAATTGTCTACTTCTGGTAAGCGAGATGCCTTTTGTTTTTCTCCCAGAAAAGCATCTGTCCTGTCTAAAAGGCAGGGTGGTTACTTAGTGCCTCTGCATTCTTCACTAAAATAGGGCAGTTTACAATCAAAAGCACAAATGGCTCATCTGCATGTTGACCAGGGGTGTGTGTGTGTGTGTGTGTGCACTGAAGAAATAAGATTGAAGCAGGGAACAAAACAAAGGCCCTTGTGCCTGCTTCACAAAGATATTTAAAATTAGGAAAAACAAAAATTAACAAAACAAAAAATTACAAAAACGATTTACAAAAGTAAATTAAAAAGTGCAAAGACCAAGGTGTGATGTAGTTGTCCACATCCTGTGGACACAAGGAGGTAAGTCACAACTCCCACACGAGTGGGACTAAAGGCTTACTTACCGCCTAGGACGGAGTCATCAAATTACTTCCTATGCTGAACACCAAAGTGAAAGTGTTTACAGACAATATGTCTTAGAATAATTAGGTTCTGTAGGTAACCACAGTTTAAAAATTCCAACAGCGTAAAATACACCAACAAGCAAAGGAGGTAGTCATTATTAAACTGCTCTGAGCAACATGCGAAGTTGAAGAAGTGCAGCGTGGTGGTTGTACATGGTGAGAAGTCATTTTCAGTGTCACAGCCGCGGGGGGGGGGGGGGGGGCGCGGCGTGGTTTCAGATGTGACCTGCAAAGCGCAGTCGTGACCCGTCCCAAGGCCTGGTGGAGCGGGGAGGGGGTTCCACGTGCGCCCATAGCTCCTTTCCCTCCAGCTTCCAAGGGCCACAATGTTACTTGAAGTCACATGGAGGAGACTGCAATCTGAAAGTGTGAACTGACCTGGGGATAAAACTGAAGACTGGAATTCCAACATTCGCGTACGTGGGAAAAACAGTGTCAGCATTGACTGTAAGTAGAACCCCGAGTGCTTCCCACGGGGACGCCGATGGGGCCGGGGTGCCGTCTTCCCCTCCCTGCCACGGCCATCTCTGTTCCCACGGAGAGTGGGAACGGGTCCCGAGTGGCCGGGTCACCCGCGTGGCCCGCGGCCGGGCCTGGGCCGGAGGGGCGGGCACGTGGGTCCGCCCCGCGTGGGCCGCTGGGCCCCGGCGCTGTGCCAGCCTGGGCGCCGAGCAGAGGTGGGAGAGCCGCGTCTGCGTCTGCGGGCTGGGGGGGGAGGGGGGAGAAGGTAGGGCGGGGCCGGCGGGGAGGCAGGGCGGGGCCGGCCGGGAGGCAGGGCGGGGCCGGCGGGGAGGCAGGGCGGGGCCGGCCGGGAGGCAGGGCGGGGCCGGCGGGGAGGCAGGGCGGGGCCGGCGGGGAGGCAGGGCGGGGCCGGCGGGGAGGCAGGGCGGGGCCGGCGGGAGGCAGGGCGGGGCCGGCGGGGAGGCAGGGCGGGGCCGGCCGGAGGCAGGGCGGGGCCTGCAGGGGGCCGGAGTTGACCTGCGCCGGCCTCGCGCTCCACCCCTGCCCGCCTCCAAGCACTGGAATAAACCCAACTCCTGGAGCAGCAACAAACCAAAGAAGAAAAGACTCCAGGCTATTGAGTCAGAAACAATGCCGACATAGTCGGTAGAATGAAAACAACAGTATTATAAGATAAGAAAATGAACCGCAACTTTATATGTATATGAAAGTCTCAACTAAAAAGTAAAAAATAACCAAATTGATAGCCATCGGCAAAAATGTCCCTGGAACATTAAAATGTCAAAATAAATGTTCTTGAATTAGCCAAGAAGTAAAAAGATCAACAACTTATTAATATGAAAAAATAATCTTTGAAAACATGTAAAAATTTAGCCTTATGACAAATTCAGGTAAATTTAGTATGCATCAGAGAAGTTGCAACTACTCAGAAAATTGAACACATTAAAAGCTCAAGATATACACAAAGCACCAAAATTTAAACCTATGTACACTTTTTATGGGTGAATTGTTTTACTAAAGAGATACATGTGCAAAATACACATGCAGCTTCCAATTGAGTAATGTAAAAACAGCACCATTGTTGGTATTGCACAGGAAAGAATGGGGGAAATAAATTTAATGTTAAAAAACACAATAAATAAAATAACCTTCGGAAAATAAATAAAACTTGGATTTGAAATATGCAGCAAAATTCCCTAGGAACCACAGGTTGTGTGTCTATGCACGCCACGTGCACAGTGCCTGACCGGCGGTCCGCCCATCTCTAACGAAGACCAGCTCAGTCACGGCCGCACTTAGACACCACACCGCGCCTCGGCCTGTGGTCTGCCTGGGGTGTGGAGCTGTGCCTTCTGCCCGCCGGGGCCTCTGAGCCAGGCCCCTCCTGGGGGCTGCCAGGCTCCGCCCCTTCCCACACAGGCTCCGCCTCCTCAGCATGCCTTTGCCTGCACCCCACGCCCCACACTCCTTCCCAAGGGCAAGTAGGCATCTTTTCCAATCCTGTCCTTCCCTTTGAGGACGAGGATTTAAGTCTGAGGATGAGGTCAGAAGGAGAAAGCTGCATAGGAAGGTCATTTGCAAAGGAAGCAGGTTCACTTGGCTTTGAGAACCAAAGGCAGCTCCACGCCTCTGAGGAAAACAGCTTGCTGCAGATGGAGAGAGAAGCTGAGTCAGGGAGCACAGAAAGGTGGACGCTCCTGTGGAACTCTTCATTGCTTCCTCCTTTTTCTCCATGCAGTATGCATTCGTTCCAGTAGTGATTGCTTCAAATTGAGCTCATTACAAAGAACTCACAAAATCATTTCAGTTGTCAGCTTTTGAGAGTTTCAGGGCTCCTTGATTAAAAAAATAGTCTGTATTTTTATTTCAAAATCTAAGCGCCTGTCCATCGTTATGTTCTGTATTGGTGGGATGGATGTAGGAAAATGGAAGTTGTTTTTTTTCTTGTAAAGAGTGAGAAGTTCAACAGGAATGATGCATTATCTCAAAGTTGACAAAATGTTTACTAATGACAGTGACTTTAAACTCAAAGAAAACTCAAGGTGAGTCTGAAGCCTTAAAATTCAGAAACCACAGGCCAACTACAGGCAACTGTCTACACATTGTGCACCATCATCAGACAGCCAAGTGATACTGTGCAAGAATCGGTGACAAGGTTTGCTTGCAAATCTCATATCAAACCTGAATAAAAAATCATAGTAAGCCAGGCGCCCGTGGCTCACACCTGTAATCCTAGATATGTCAGATATCTGAGGATGGAGGTTTGAAGACAGCTCAGGTTGGAAAGACCATGAAACTCTTATTTAAATTAATCACCAAAAAGCCAGAAGTAGAGCTGTGGCTCAAGTGGTAGAGTGCCAGCCTTAAGTGAAAAAGCTAAGGAAGAGCCCTCAGGCCGTGAGTTCAAAACCCAGTTACTGGCCCTCAAGCACTCAAACCACACAATAGAAATAATAAAGCAAAACATATGGAATGAATTTGGGGAAATCTAATAATATTGATTTGAAATTGCTATAGGAGTAAGACTCAAATTGTGGCTTTTGAGGTTGGGTTACACACGTTAAAAAAAGAAGAAGAAAAGAAAAGCAGCTTGCAAATGATGAGAGTTTCACGGCTTTGCCACCGCTCAGAAGGCCAGGTTGTCCTGCAGGAACGGAGTCTTGCTTAGGTGTGACCATGTCCCGCCTGTCCCTGCTGGGTCAGCAGAGCAGGGTAGAGGCAGTCTTCTGGGTTACATCGCCCACTGGGGCCTGGTGGGCCCTGGGGGCCTGGGACACCTGGTGAACCTGGCTGACTCAGAGCTAATGGAACAAAAGATCCCGTCAGAAGGCCAGGCAGCAGTGGCCCCATCCTCCATCCTCCCACCAACTCCAGCCTGCATTCTTGTCTGAGAGGTTGCTGGTACTAAGCACACATCACCATTACCTGAGGACCCCGGAAGACCGGGGCTCCCTGGCAGCCCAATGCCAGGTTCACCTCGTTCGCCCTTCTGTCCTCGGTAGCCTAAGAGAGAAACAGACACAAAAGGAAAAATCGACCTGTAGCAACATAGAAGAATCATTTTCCAAGTCTAGGACATTTAAGTGATTTTCACAGCACGATTCATGTATTAGTTATCTATAGTCATATTTAAATATCGGATAAGGCACAGTAAGGCAATCGAGATCTTTAAAAATACACATAATTATAAAACATCCCACTGGTCAAACTTTTGCTTGTGTGATCTTTCTGTACTGAACTGACATGTAAATGACTCGAATCAGTCATATCTTCCTATATGTAGCTGTGACCATGTGAATGGCCCTCTTCAGGGGTTCTCATAGGTGTCCAGGTTCAAAGTGAGTAAAAGAAGTCTACTTTCAGGCTCATACCTATAATCCCAGCTACTCTGAAAGCTGAGATTTGAGGATAATAGTTCAAAGCCAGGAAAGTCTGTCAGATTCTTTTCTCCAATTAGCTACTCCAAATCTGGAAGCAGAATTGTGGCTTGAGTGGTAGAACACTAGCCTTGAGCAAAAAAGCTCAGAGGTAGCACCCACGCCTTGAGTTCAAGCCTGTGCCTGTGCATGTGTGTGCGCACGCACACATGTTGGTGTCATTGGGGCTTATTCTCAGTCTGGTGTCTTTGGATGGGATCTCAAGGTCTCTCCAGCTCCCATGTACTTCATATGTCCTAGCTGCAGAATGGACCTGACTAGTGAATGGCAATCACCACCCTCTGGCCACAGCGCACACAGTGACGGTTACCCCGGACTCTATTCCAACTGTCTAGCTCCTTATCGTCTTAACAAGGTGACATACATGTTTAATAAAACTAGAGTGGCTGGGCTGATGACTCATACTTGCAATTCCAGCTATTTTGGAGGTAGAGATGAGAAGGCTCATGATTTAAAGACAGATCAGATAGGATGATGGGATCCTGTCTCAACCATTAAAATCTGGGTGTAGTCACTGCACCTGTCATCCCAGCTAAGCGGGAAGGGTAAACAGGGGACCACAGCCGAAAATGTGAGACCCTTTCTCAAAAATAACAAAAATAGGAAGGACTGGGATGTGGCTAAAGTGGTAGGACAACAGCTGCTTAGCAAGTGAGTGTACGTGCCAGAGCCACTAAGAAAGAGAAAAGACAGAACGAGAGAAAGTTCATTTTCAGGCTGAGCAGTGAGACTAGCTATAATCCAGTGTAACTGTCTTCCAGAATAACCAGGCAAAGTATGACTAGTTAATTTCAGTTTGTTTGAGGGTCAACATGAGGCCTCACCTGGAGGCAGGGTTCCCGTGGCCAGTCCTGTGTGTGAGCAAGGTCCTGTGGCCAATTCTGTGTCATATCTCAGGAGCTGTGTAGGGCAAACTATTTCTGTGGCACCAGTGGCCAGCCAAGGCTGGGACCCCTGCCGGGGTCTGAGTATCCGTCCACCTGTGTGGACACCCAGGGGCTGCGAGGCTCAGAGAACGGGGCAGGGGGCTGGTTCTCAGCAGATGCTGCCTGACAGAGTGCCCCACAGTTCCTAGGCTAGCGGGGGGCCTGTGGCCACAGCCTTTCTGCTCCTCCTCCGATGAGAGAGGGCTCCCTGGAAGATTTCTGGAATCTTCTAAGCCAGGCCTATTGGCCACTTCATTGTTGATAGTAAGCCAAATTCTTTTGAGTTCTCTCTGTCAGAAGAACTTAGTCCAGCTCACTTTAAGAACATGTCATTTGACAAGTTGAGTTGTCATCAGTGCAACACATTATCTTGCAAGCATAACTTGGGCTTTAGAATTTTAGAAATCATATGAAGAATTATTTTTAAAAATCATCTTTGAGTAGTTATACAAAGGGGGTTTCAATTCACGATGTCAGCTTGTGAGTACAATGAATCTTGATCAATGACTCTCCCTCCTTCCATCACTCTCCCCCATTAAAGAATTCTTTAAAGGTCAAAAGTGCCAGGAACTGGTGGCTTACACCTCTAATCCTAGCTACACAGGTGGCTAAGATCTGAAGATCACAGTTCAAAGCCAGCCTGTGCAACAAAGTCCACAAGACTCTTATCTCCGACCAATCACTAAAAATCCAAAGGTGGAGCTGTGGCTCAAGTGGTAGAGCACTAGCTGTGGACAAAAGAATCTAAGGGTTCAAGTCCCAGGTCCAGTACACACATGCACACACACATTCAGAAATATCCCCCCCCCAATACTTTAGACCTTAATGATTATATTTGTACTAAGATTATCTATGATTCTTCTCTCAGTTTCTTTGAGATTCTAAGATGATGAGTCTTGTAGTCTAACATAGCATAAAGGGAAGCATAAACATCTCAGGGTTGCCAGGAACACACATTACTGTATTATATTAAAGGCATGAACATAGCATGTACTGGTCCATTTTAATATGAAGTAGTAACTGTGAAACACTGCTACAAAATCAGACATGGACAAATATGCTCTAGTAAGTCACTTTGTGTATATTAGACATACAGAGACATAGATGTATTCCTTTAACTGTAGTTAGCATGTATTGAAGGTCAGAAATCAGCCCAACCCGTCTTCCACCTGCAGACTGACCTTGGGGCCCGGGGTCTCCTGGGGGCCCGGGCAGTCCATCCTTCCCTGGAGGCCCCGGCCTCCCATGGGCCTGTGCAGCCAACATGGCTGCTGGCAGCTTGAGCTGGGACAGGATCACAGCCATCCTCTCTGCGTGTATGAAAGAAAACATAATTTATGTCAGGAAATGGAAATATGTTATATCAATGATTCTTCAGAATAATGGTCAAGTACTTTAAAAAATTCAGGCCAATATAAGTACATACAATTTACCAAGTGGGTGGAGTGCTGTTTGTGATGAGACACACAAAGCAGGTTGTATAGACAGAAGGATGTTGCTCAGAGGGTTGGACGTGTTTCTAAGCTGTAGCAGCCTAGACTCTAATGACTGTTTGTGACTTGTGGAGAGAATTTAGGTTCTTATTGTAAAATGTGTTTTTTGTTTTTGTGCAGGTACTGGGGCTTGACCTCAGGGCCTCATGCTCTCACTTGGCTTTTGTGCTCAAGCCTGGTGCTTTATCATTTGAACCACAGCTTCACTTTCAGCTTTTTGGTGGTTAATTGAAGAGTCTCACAGATAATTCTGCCTGGGCTGACTTTGAACTGTGATCCTCAGATCTCAGCCTCCTGAGTAGCTAAGATTAATGGTGTGAACTACCAGCACCTAATCTACAAAATTGTTTAATAATAACCTTGGGGCATTTTCCATTGATGTGATTGGGTAGCTATTTGAAATATGTCCACAAATTCTCCAACATTTGGGGCCAAATTCCCCTATTTTTCAGTAATGGCTTGACCTTCCATTTCTTATGAATAGAGAATACAATATTTTTAAAATTATTTAAATGATCAAGATATGTATTATTAGCTGGGTGCCAGGGGCTCACACTTGTAATCCTAGCTACTCAGGAGGCTGAGATCTGAGGGTTGAGGTTTGAAGCCAGCCTGGGCAGTAGAGACTGTGAGATTCTTTTCTCCAATTAATCAGCCAAAAGTCAGAAGTAGCGCTGTGGCTCAAGTGTTAGAGCTCAAGCTGTGAGTGAAAAGGCTGAATGAGAATAGAAACCCTATTTTAAACCCAAGTACCAACATTAACTAAAACAAAACAATGCAAGCCCTTAGACAGGTTTAAAAAATAACCATTTTTTTTCCACATAGAATTTGAACACCAGATGGGTTATACAAATACTAAGATGTCCCCATTTCTGTTATAAAACTAGCAGAGCAGACGCGTAGCCTTCACAGGTCTGAGCCCCAGCAGACCGGGTGGGAAGTGGGGGTGGGGGGTGGGGGGCATGGACACTCTTACATCACGTGACTACACGACTCTGTGAAGGAGTGTCAAAGTGACCCCCCTCCCTGTCTGCCTGGGGTAGTGGGCGCAATACCCTCGTTCTAGCAGGTTCACAGAGGGAGCCAGCGCTGTCACATCGCCGTCATGATAACTGTGATGTATTTCCTTATAGTATATTAAAGTGGGTACTTGATAAAAACATGAAATACAATATCACAACTTGAAACTTGCATATTTGCATAGCTCTTAACAGAAGCTACTTCTGTGAAATTTCTTTTCATTTGAAACATCTTGAATACTTAAGTGTCTAAACACAAAGATTCATATGACTAGTTTTTCCCTTTCAATGGAAGAATTTACTACTTTTGGTGTTATTTAAAAACATTTTTAGCAAGTCAAATTACTTTAAAGCTGAAAATGGCTTTAAGATACTCTAAGAAATAGTCATTTCACGTAAGGCTAATTACCTCCCTCTGAGCTCTACCTGTGATCCTCCAGAACGGAAAATGTCTGAGCATCGAGATGAGTTCAGAAGCACTGTAGTATTAACTGTGTTTCTGGTTTCAGGGATCTTTAATCAATTAATCTCTTTTTAGCTATGCTTTCTAATGAGGCAGCAAATTAAATTCCACATAGAAGTGTGTATACGCCACATACACACGTTCTTAACTATCAAAGCAACTGTCACAGCCGTCATTCTACCCAGTGAGGCCAAGGCGAGGCTGCCCTGCAGGGAGACTCGCCAGTGCCACGCACACGCCGGGGCTCACGGGAGGGCACCGTCATTACAGTGCACACGCCGGGGCTCACGGGAGGGCACCGTCATTACAGTGCACACGCCGGGGCTCACGGGAGGGCACCGTCATTACAGTGCACACGCCGGGGCTCACGGGAGGGCACCGTCATTACAGTGCACACGCCGGGGCTCACGGGAGGGCACCGTCATTACAGTGCACACGCCGGGGCTCACGGGAGGGCACCGTCATTACAGTGCACACGCCGGGACTCACGGGAGGGCACCGTCATTACAGTGCACACGCCGGGGCTCACGGGAGGGCACCGTCATTACAGTGCACACGCCGGGGCTCACGTGAGGGCACCGTCATTACAGTGCACACGCCGGGGCTCACGGGAGGGCACCGTCATTACAGTGCACACGCCGGGACTCACGGGAGGGCACCGTCATTACAGTGCACACGCCGGGACTCACGGGAGGGCACCGCCATTACAGTGCACACGCCGGGACTCACGGGAGGGCACTGTAACTACAGTGTGCATGCCAGGGCTCACACGAGGGCACCGTCATTACAGTGCACACGCCAGTGCTCACGTGATCACAAATGTCATGATTAAGAGAAGAGTATATTCAGATTTCATCTGGCCCAGGTCTACCTTCTGTATCACACACATAATTTGTAACTATTTTTGAAGGAAAATTAGTCCTATTTTTTCTAGTACCTACTTAAATGCTTAATTACTCACTATCTCAGTATAAAACACTTACTTGCTTTTGTTACTCCATTATAAAAACTATAATTGTATGCCTGATTTCCCAAGGAAAATACTCATAACTTGATCAATATATTGGTACCTCTTTGTTTAAGGTGAAGTAACTTTAATTCATCAGCTTGCTAGTCTGGTTTTTAAGTAACTTTTTGGTTCCATTGTTTCAGGGCTTTTTAAAAAAATTGTCTCTTAAAAACCATGAATATCAAAATTAAATAGTTTCATCTCAGAGGGCAAAAAATATCACAAGAGTGATTTCCTGCACTGTCTGGTTTTCCAGTTTTGGTTAAACTGCTAATTTAGTAGCATCATGCAGATTTTTATTTGTTTTCTGGTTTATCACAACTACTGTATTTGTGGCACATCCTTGTAGGAATGTTGCTTTGAAATGCATTAGCAGTAGAGATTGGGAATTGAGCTTGTGTAGCTGATTACATCCTTGAATTCCTAAAAAACAGTGAGTTGTTTTTTTTCCTGTGGTACAGTTCTTGGGGCTTAGATTGATGCCTACTTTGGCTTTTTCACTCAAGGCTGATGTCCTACCACTGCCACACCTCCACTTCTGCCTTTTGGGGGGTTTATTGGAGATGTGTCTCACGGACTTTCCTATGGGTGGGCTTTAAACCGAAATTCTCAGAGCTCAGCCTCCTGAGAAGTTAGGATTATAGGTGTGAGCCACCAGGGCCTACATGCATTTTGACTTACTAATTCCACTTTTCGATCAATAACTAGAATGATGATGTACATGTACACAAAACACAGATGACACATAGATAGAAGAGCCAACTGACGGCTGCCAGGGGTCCCTTGGTCATTTATTTACTTGTTTTCTAGGGCTGGGGACTCAACCCAAGGCCTTGCCAGTCTACTCAGACATGCAACCCATATCACATGAAACTCAATATGACCAGACATAAAACCATATTGGGTGTCAAAAATAAGCACAGTCTGGTGTGGGAAGCAATTGAGTTTAAGGGATTTCTTAAGAAACATCCAGGATTAACTGAAAATTCAAATGAATAAATAATAAAATCTAAATGTTCAGAAAAACAAAACGCAATACTACTTTAGGTTTATTTATCTAGAGCAAGATTAGGAAAACTTTCTATGCAAAGGACTAGATATTAAAACTTATTTTTTATTTTTTGTTTCTTTTTTTGGTACTGGGGATCAAACCCAGGACATTGCACTTGCAAGGCAAGCACTCTGCCACTGAGCTACCTTCTGGCCCCCCAATACTTTTTTTTTTTAAAGAAAGATATATAATGCAAAATATATATAGTGCAAAAAACATCTAGAGAAAAAAATGTAAAGAAATGAACATGGCGATGTGCTGATTATCTGTTATTTACAGACTGACTGAAATTACATGTTATGAGTTACTCCTCTTTTCATTAAAAAATCTGAAGATTTAAAGTCTCTCAATAAAAATATAGAAACCAGTCAGGTGCCGGTGGCTTATTTCCATAATCCTAGCTACTCAGGAGGCTGAAATCTGAGGATCCAGGTTTGAAGCCAGCCCAGGCAGGAAAGTCTGTGAGATTCTTATCTTCAGTTAATCACCAAAAAGGTGGAAGTAGACCTGTGGCTCTAGTGGTAGAGTGCTGTAGCCTAGAGCAAAAAAGGTCAAGGGCAGTGCCCAGGCCCTGAGTGTAAGCTCCAGTGCTGGACAAATCTGTCTGTGTATATAGATGTATGTATATGGATGTATTTCTCCACTGTGGTTGGTGGGCATGGCTGATAGGCCACGATTTGCAGACCCAGGACCAGATAGATCAAAGTCCATCTTAGTCATGAAATCACGGGTAAAGAAAGAAACTTATAAATCAAGCACTCCACAGATGGGAGAAAACTAGGAGTCTAACGGATCTCTGAAAGAATGTGAAAGACATGATGCAATGGTTGACAGACCAGGCACTATGAGGGGAAGTTTCAGGGAGGAGACCAGGGGACCCATCCTGTGCTGAGGGTGCTTTCTTGCAAGGTTGTTCCTAGGTCATCTTTCAAGCATGTGACTGAGGGGGCCACCATACAGAGGAGAGAAGGACCCAGAAATGTTATAAAGCAAATCTAACCTTCAAAAATCCTTAGGACCTCTTGATGGATATACTTTTTTATTTCTTCAAATGAAACAGCATCAGCCTAAGGAAGGAAAGAAGAATAGTGTTATAAGAAAGCATAGCACAAAGGAATAAAGACCAGAAATATCAGGATTTACAAACTTAACTTCTGTAGAAACACTTTTAGCCAGCAAATGCTTTTGTCCATGGGCTCTAGGGGAAGTGGGTATCTTTTGGTAAGGATATTGGGAGTAAGTTGAAGGGCATAACTTCATTTTTTTAAGGGCATAACTCCTTTAAAAGCTGCAGCCTGAAGCCTTCATCAGCCATATGAACATTTTTCCTGTTAACCGAGCAGGACACCTTCATGCAGTTAGGAAGGACATCTCTGCTACTTTACTTAGAAGGTTCCAGAACTCAACCGGCACTATCCAAATGTTAGCATCATGATCACAAATCGACTTCTAATAAAAGTTCCTGTCTTGGTAGATTCTCAACCATTCTTCATGGTGAATTTCACCCTCCTGTTTCCATACTGAGTATGTTTGCATGATGATAATCTCATGGCCTTTCCTAACATGATGATGCGGTCACTTCACTTGGAATGCAAAAAGCTAAAGAAGAAGATCCAGTGGCCTCCTACAGTGGTTCCTGCTGGACAGTATAGTTCCAAGGATACCGTACCAAAGTTCCTTTTTGCCCCACTCATATGAAACATGAGCTTGAATTCCTGACTCTAATACTAACTGTTGGCCCAGAACCAAAAGTTCAACTGTACAGCTTTATCCAAGTAGTTCAGGGAAACTATTTAAAAATAAACTACAAAAATGGTGGGAGGTCCAGTTTTGCTGTTTATGTATCAGATCAGATCAGAGTATGTATTAGATCCTATCTTCTCACAGATATTTTCAGATTAAACTCCTCCGAGCAATGGCCACAACTAAAAATCCAGAGAGTTGTGAATCAATAACACCCTGGGCTGCTTGACCAAACATGCTTCCTTCACCTAAATGATTTTTCCTTCTAGTCACTCTTCAGGATGAATGAATTCTAACATGTTAAACACACACACACACACAGTTTTGTGTAGTAAAGACACAGTGTGCACAGCACTGTGAAAGCAAGTTTTGGAGTCAGCTGGACGTAGGTACACCCACTTAGTGAGTCTCTGACATTGGACAAGCCAACGCTTTCTACCTTCATAAAAGCATAGAGGAACAAGATCAAACACAAGTGCTCAACGGAGTGTGGCACATGACTTTAACTGCCAGTATAGGTATGCTTTATTTATACAAGCAGCATTATCATTCTTGATAAAATGTTTGCAATGTCCAATGTACTATAAGCCAATGGACTGTAAAACAATGAGCAACAGAAATGGGTGGTCCCACGGCTGGTGTAATGAATCACTGGAGAGCCAGTGCAAGCCAGGCACACTTACCAGAGTTCCAGGGGAGCCAGGGGGGCCTTGGTGGCCTGGGGGTCCCATCGAGCCCTTGTCTCCTGGTGGCCCCACAGGGCCTGGGGACCCCTTTGTGCCGACAAGGCCTGGCTTTCCCCGTTCACCTTGGGGCCCTCTGTCTCCCGGGATCCCTTGGTCACCCTGTTTGGGGGAGAAGAAACAGTGGTCTTTCTGGGACAGGTCTGCATTCATATTAGTATTTTTTTTTACAGTGGGACATTGGACAGTGATTTAAACTATGTAGATCAATGTTGAGAAATACATGAATTAACCCAAATAAAATGCTTAGAAAATGCTGGGCACTGTGGAGTCATTTCCTGTGTGAGTGTTATTAACAGTGAACACAGTGTCCCTTCTACCTTGGGGACCAGGTGTCTGCTGTCCCAGCCAGCACAACCCCAGTGCAAAGGCCAGCATCTCCACTGGATAACAGAGGGGCCCACTGAGCTCCCTCCTGTGGAGCATGCCCACATCCTCACACAGAGAAGCTCCGGGAACACGCTCCTAACGCTGTGTTCCTCCTCACCCTGTGCTACCCCAGTTTGGGCCTTGATGGACCCTCAGGTTTTGTTCTTAGACTAACGTTCACATGGGCATGTGCTGGTGTGCACACGCTGGTGTGCACCGGTCCACAACCAGTCCTAAACAGACAATCTCAGAGAGGAAGGAGAGGCTGTGCTAAATCCAAATCAAATGACTGAGACAATTAGTGATAGCATAAATACAAAAATTATAATCTCATAATAATATGAGATCTGCTCATGATGACCAGTTATACTATATAATTATCAGTAGTATAATATCAATCATGTAAATAAACTATAACTGATGCTTATAAATTATTACTAAAATTATAAATCAATATCTTATAGTTCACTTGTATTATTATTTAAAGTTGTATGATACTATTATGTACTAATAGTATACACTAATAGAATACTAGTATATTAGTAAACTATTACATTGGAATATTGATATATTAGTATATAGTATGATTGAATATAGTACATTATTAGTATAATAGTATATTCTATACTGCTAGCACAATATTATTATTTATAATAGTATAAACTGACTATAGTATCTGTGAGTTAAGGTATCAGAGGAAGTTAGGACTAAGTCTACACTATCTGAATCTGACAGCAAAATTTCTTTAATGTTGTTGGTGGTGGTATTTGGTGATACTGGTGTGTGTGTGTGTGTGTGTGTGTGTGTGTCTGTGTGCTGGTTCTGGGGCTTGAACTCAGGACCTAGGCACTTTTCTTAGCTTTTATGATCAAGGCTACTGCTTTATCAGTTGAGCCACAGCTTCACTCTGGTTTCTGGTGGTTAATAGGAGATAAGAATCTCAGGTACTCTCTTGCCTGGGCTGGCTTTGAACCCTGATCCTCAGTCCTCCCCCCCTCCCCAGGATTACATGTGTGGGTCGCCAGCACCCGGCTTCCTGTCATCTCTACACTTCGCTATGTCCAAGTGGTGTGGCACAGTAGGGGACAGGTGGTCAGGGCTAGGTCTTCTCTGTAGAGTATTTGACCGGCTGCACAGCCCAGGAGGGTGGCCTCAGCGAGCACACGCCCTGTGCATTTCAGCCCAGTATTTGTCATTGTGGTTGCTCTTGTGTCATGACTTTAAAACAATGAAAATTAGGGAACCACTGGGGATCTTGGTGATCCTGGGATGAGGAAAGAAAAAGGAGCCATGTAGAAATGAAATGGACGGCACCAACACCAGTCACTGGAGGATGTGTTGGCAGTGTCTCTGTGCATGAGGGTAGGGCCCAGCGGTGGGGCGCTTCTGTGATGCAGACGTGAAGGGCAGCTATAGCAGTGAAATACATACCCGCTCTCCTTTGGGGCCTCTGTCGCCGGGCTTTCCTGCAATGCCCTGGAAAACACATGGACACGGAAAGTCATGTTTTGCCAAGTTTTTAGCCAGTCTTATCTCACTGTTGGCAGATGATCTGGAAATACTTATCCAGCAGAGATTTTACACTTCATGCTTGAAATGAGGTTTTCCATACCTGAGCACCTGGTAATCCATCTTTTCCATTCATTCCCTATAACGACAAAAGTGATTTGTATTTCTAATTTTGCATTGACAGACATGAGCACAAAAGGAAGCCATTTCAAGGATAGTTCCTTAATTGTCTTTTTATCAGATTCTGGCAAGTCAATACAATAAAACAGCTCTGAGTCTGACTGTCACCTGCTAGTTTCCTGCTTTGGCAAATGCAGCAAATCTCAGTAGCACCAGTGACTTATACCTATATTCCCAGCTAAAAAGTAGGCTGAGAGCTAAGGCTCAGAGTTCAAAGCCAGCTCAGGCAAAAAAAAAGGGGGTGGTCCTATCTCCAATGAACCAACAAAACGCTGGAGGTAGAGGTGTGTTTCAAGTGATAGAGAACAAGCTTTGAACAGAAAAGCCAAACAAGAATGTGACCCTGAATTGAAGCCCCAGTACCAGCACAAAAGAGAGAAAGACAGACAGACACAGACACAGACACAGACACACACAGACACACAGACACACACACACAGACACACACACACACACACACATAGAGATAGCAATAAAGAAACATACAGAGGGGCTGGGAATATGGCCTAGTGGCAAGAGTACCTGCCTCGTATACATGAGGCCCTGGGTTCAATTCCCCAGCACCACATATACAGAAAATGGCCAGAAGTGGCGCTGTGGCTCAAGTGGCAGAGTGCTAGCCTTGAGCAAAAAGAAGCCAGGGACAGTGCTCAGGCCCTGAGTCCAAGGCCCAGGACTGGCAAAAAAAAAAAAAAAAAAAAAGAAACATACAGAGACAGAGACAGAAGTAGTTTGTATGTTGTCCTATTGCTTCAAATTCTTGCAGAAACTCCCCCTTCCTTATGTTTAGCTGGAAATCTCAGCGTTCTTTCATAGGGAAAATAGAAGAATGCCCTCACCTTCTCTTTTCCAGCTCCTTCCCAACTTTTGTACTGCCACCCCTCACTCCTCATTATGAAGTTGAGACAAATTTTCACTCTTTAGTAGACAAATTTCCACTCTTCTCAGTCTACTAAATTTCTACTTGCGTGCTCTCTCTCTCTTTCTCTCTCTCTCTCTCCCTCCCTCCCTCCTTCCCCCTCCCTTCCTCCCTCCCTCCCTCCCTCCCTCCTGTGTGTGTGTATGCACCATTTCTGGACTTAAATGCAAGACCTGGGTGCTATCCCTGAGCTTTTTCACTCAAGGTTGGCACTCTACATTTCAACCACAGCTCTACTTCTACCTTGGTGGTGGTTAATTGGAGATAAGTGTGTCATGGACTTTTCAGCCTGGGCTGGCTTCAAATCAAGACCCTCAGATCTCAGCCTCTTGTGTAGCCAGGATTACAGGTGTGAGGACAGTGCCTAGCCCCACTTAGGTTTCTCCCAATTCCCTGACCTTTTAGAAAATCTATTTTTATATTTATTGTTACTGTAGACTTGGTGTACAGGGGGGTTAGGTGCACTGTTAGCAGGCCTTCCAGCTCAGGTCCTCAGCCCCTCCCACTTTACTTCCAGGAGCAGTCAGCTGCTCTAGCCCCCAGCTGCGTCAACAGAATGCCCTCCACCCACACCTAAACTCTGCCTGTTTACACACTAGCCCCCAGGATGCCCCTGGGAAACAGACAGTCACATTCTCCCTCTCCCATGGAGGAGGTGGCCTTGTCTGTCTCAGCTGGCAATAAAACTACTTTTCCTGTATGTGACTGTGTCTGCATGGTCTTTTGGGATGGGTGCTTTCATATATGAATCAGGTAGTGAATACAATTCTTTTTGTCCTGGGCCTTGGACTCAGGGCCTGAGCACTGTCCCTGGCTTCTTCCCACTCAAGGCTAGCACTCGGCCACCTGAGCCACAGCACCCCTTCTGGCCGTTTTCCATATATGTATGGTGCTGGGGAATCGAACCGAGAGCTTCATGTGTAGGAGGCAAGCGCTCTTGCCACTAGGCCATATTCCCAGCCCCAATACAATTCTTTTTGAACCATGTCTCCCTTCCTTCCCTGGCACTGGTGGCTCACACCTATAATCCTAGTACTCAGGAGGCTGAGATCTGAGGATTGAGGTTTGAATCCAGCCCAGGCAGGAAAGTCTGTGAGACTCTTAATAAATCAGCAAAAAGCCAGAAGTGGTGCTGTGGCTCAAGTAGCAGAGCACTGGCTTTTAGTGACAAAGATAAGGAATGGTGCCCAGGCCCTGACGTCAACCCCTAGTACCAGAAAAAATATTAATGAGACCCTATCTTAACCAGACAAGCCTGGTATAATGGGCCCTGTCCAACTGGGAGGGACAGCTAGGAAGACTGTGGTTTTAGGCCTTGAAAACATTCAAGATCATAACTGGAAAAGAGCTAAAGCCTAGAAAGGCCATGGGAAAGGCTCAGTAGTAGAGACTTTCCTACTAGCCATGGGCACCTCGCTCAACTCCAGTGTTGTCCTACCCTGAAAAAAGAGGCTGAGCTTGCCGAGCTCAGGGTTCCCTCCTTCCAGCCAGGCTAAGCCCTTGAGAATAGTGGCAAGCAGGTGCACGCCTCAAAGCAAATGCACACCTCACAGATGCACACAGCAGAGCAGATGCATGACATAGAGCAGATGCACATCACAGAGCAGATGCACGCCACAGAGTAGATTCACACCAGAGAGGAGATGCACACCGCAGAGCAGATGCATGCCACACAGATGCACGCCACACAGATGCACACTGCAAAGCAAGTGCACACTGCAGAGCAGATGCGTGCCGCAGAGCAGATGCACACTGTGGGGCAGATGCACGCCGCAGAGCAGATGCACGCCATGCCACAGAGCAGATACACGCCACAGAGCAAATGCACACCGCAGAGCAGGGCATGACAGCACATAGCCCTCATGTCAGGACACCCAGTCAGGAATGGCCACTCAAGTGACAGTGACCTACGAAGTGGGAAGGGATTGGAGAGAAGAGCTTCTGCTTCCCTCGTAGCTTCCCAGGGCTGTTGTCTTTGGGTCTTTGGGTTTTGTGTAATGTTTTAGGATGTGCTGGGCCACCTTTTTTTTTTTTTAACTCTGCTGAGAACACTGAGACTGAAGGAATGGACTGACTTTCCACACTGAATTCCATAGCCTTGTCCATTGTGAGTGAGACACAACACAGGGCTCCAACCACTCCAGAACCATCCCCCCCCCCCGCCCGTCCATTTGTCCGAAGCGCTCTTACTTCTTCCTAAGCCTGGCAATTTCCAGCAATGGAGGGGAGGCAATGGGGAGGTGGTGCTAGAGCCATGCAGCAGGCCATTGTACTCACCGGCTTTCCTGCCGGCCCCTCTGGTCCAGGGAAACCCACGTCTCCCACAGGTCCTCTCTGGCCCTGCAAGGTGTCCCCAGAAAACATCAATGGCCAGCAGTGCTCTGATATGGCATGCATCACAACAGAGACCTCAGCCACTCACCGGCTCGCCGGGGGCTCCTGGAGGACCGGGATGGCCAGGCTTTCCCTGGTGAGGCAAAGTAGAGAGACACACAGGTCAGGACACAGCTTCTTGCACCTCCACACCTCACTTTTTGCTCGGTAATTGGAGATAAATGTCTCCCAGACTCCTTACACAGACTGGGTTGCTCGGGCATCAGCCTCCTGAGTAACTAGGGCTGCAGGCCCGGCCATCTCCTTATTTAACATATGATTCCATCATGACAGAAACTTTGAAATGTAACCAGGTCAAGGGGAACAAGTGTTTGGAGCTGGAGCACACACTAATATGTGGTCCTGGGTACTGGGATCTCCTTTTACCACACGAACATAACCTGGGGCAAGAAAAAACTCCCAAGGAAACAATGTTTTTAAATGTGAAAACAAAGAACAGCATTCTTGTTGGGCACTGGTGGCTAACACCTGTAGTCCTAGCTACTCAGGAAGCTAAAACCCTTGATGATGGAGGTTTGAATCCCAACTGAAAAGAAAAATCCTTGGGACTTGTCTCCAATTGCCAGCAAAAAGCAGGAAGTAGAAGCCTTGAGTAAAAAAGCCAAGCTACAGTGTGAGGACCTGAGTTCCAGTCCTAGTACTGGCCTGCCTGTTTGCACATATGCACACATGCATGCACACACATGCACACATACACACATGCATACACACAAGCACACAGCTGGTATACACCCCACATTCACACACATACACACACATGCACATACACACGAAGGCACACACACATATCACCTACACACACGCGTGCACACACACACACACACAGATAGCACTCTTAACATGGGAGAAGTCTGTAGTTTTTAAACCAGAGGCTCCAGGAACCTAACGCCAGTGGAGCTGTGGTGATTGATGATCAAAGGTGTAGTGTGCAGAGATGTTTAGCTGTAATGTTAGTATACTTGTATGAACTCACCGATACCCCAGCTGTTCCTGGGGGTCCTGCTGGGCCTCGGTCTCCCTGTGGGGATTAAAAGTTTAAAATGTCACTTTTAATGGCATCTCTAAAGTACTTATTTGTAAAGTTAGTGGCCAAATACAGTTCATGTTTGGTAAAACTTCTGTATGAGTTTGATAAATACTAATAATACAAGCTGAGATGAAGCTAGAGTGTAGGTAGGAAATCAACAAAAGAAGCCTATTTTCATTTTCTCCATTAAAACCAAAATAATAGTGGGAATGAAAAAATATCTTGACAATTCTGTGACCTATATTTAATAAGATCTGATACATCCATACAGCTATAATTAGTCACTATTTTTGTTCTATAACATGATTCAAACAAATCATCACTTGACAGATTAAGCACATGGGAGCCAACTGAAATGCTGTATTTGTGTCATCGGATGCAGAACAAGAATAAAAATTTAGAATTCAGATTTTCTCATTTCCCCTCTCTGACCTGTTAATTGTGGAAAAACAGATTCCTTTTCAAACAGTGGAGCTTTGTGGATACAGCCAACACTGCTGCGTTTTCTAATGATTAAATATGGGGCAATGAAATGCAATCTCCTTGGACAGACCCATACCAATAAGAAATTGCAGGGGGTACAGAAGAAGGTTTGGTTGAATTTGAAAGTGTCATTGCCATCCAAATAATTTATAAAGTTAATAAAACGGTTACACAATTGAAGTTTGAGCAAAAGATATAAAAAATCTCTTGGGAAACTAAATTAAATAATAAAAGAAAAAAATTAAATAACAAACACTAGTACTATTAACACATAAACATGTAATGAAGCCACAATAATTAAAATGATAGAAAACTGATGAAAGTTAAGCAGAATGCTACCTTCATAGAACACATATCTCAGAAATAAGCCAGCATTCACAATAAGATTTTAGTAAAGAAAAACTAGTATCATTCAAAGGACAGATTAGTAATTGGATAACTAACTCCTTTGAAAGTGTCTAATTTCTTTCTTTGCATCATGTCTCATATAAATTCCACATGAGTTATATAAGATAAGAATAAAATGATATGAAATATTTTTAAAAAGCCAGGCACTGGTGACTTATGGTGGCTTATGCCTGTAATCCTAGCTGCTCAGGAGGCTGAGATCTGAGGATCACAGTTTAATGAGACTTTTAACTCCAATGAACCACCAAAAAAGCTGGAAGTGGAGCTGTGGCTTAAGTGGTAGGGTGCCAGTCTTGAACAAAAAGTCTAAGAGACAGTAGTGCTAAGACCTTGACTTCAAGCACCAGTATCAGCAATAAATAAATAAATAAAACCTATAAAAGGTTAGGCTCTGCTAATGGAAATAGGTTAGTCCAAACAAAAATAAACATGTTGTATATAAAAGAATAAGAAAGAGAAATAAAGTTTAAGAATTGATTATATTAAAGTTGTATTTCTAGGTCATGAGTTCAACCCCCAGTACCCCATCCATATATTCATCTCTTTTCCTACCCTCTTTTCCTAGCAGCTACTGAAGATGCTACCTAGCCCACTTTCCTCTTGGCTGTTTAAAGACTTTATTGTAGCACTTCAATTTCCCCCCTCCCTCCCTCCCTCCCTGCTTCCCTCCCTCCCTCCTTCCCCTCCCTGTCTGTTTCTGCTTGCCTCTCACTCCCCACCCCTAGCCCACCCCAATCATGAATGGGCTTACCTTTGCCCCTGGAAATCCTTCTAGTCCTGGCAGCCCCATGGCACCAGGCTCTCCCTGTGAAATAAAAGCAGAGACGGGCAGTAGCTGTGATCAAGGATTTTAGGCATTGGTTTAGAAGCAAATGATTTTTTTTTTTTTTTGCCAGTCCTGGGCCTCATGTATAGGAGGCAAGCTCACTTGCCACTAGGCCATATCCCCAGCCCAAGCAAATGATTTTTTTCCTAACCCATTCTAATACTGTCTAGCTATTTGTTGATTTATAATTTAACAAGTAAATGGGTTGCTCTGTTCCCTCCCTCTCTTCTTTCCTTCCCCCCTTCTCCCTTCCTTTCTTCTTCTGGCACTATTGGAGTTTGAACTCAAGGCCTCATGCTTACTTGACTGGTGCAGTCCTTCCCACATGAGCCAGGCCTCCACACTTGTTTTATTCTAGTGATTTTGGAGACAGAGTCTCACTGGCTTTCTGCCCAGGTTGGCTTCAAACCTCAATTTTCCAGATCTCAGACTCCGAAGTAGGTAAGATTATAGGCCTGAGTCACCAGGCCTGGTAGCATGTGTTATTTCAAGTCACTTATTACTACATTTGGTATGTGGTAGTTTGAAGGTAGTTTAAGAATACAAACTGTTCTTATATGTGCATGGTAGCTTACTCCTATAATCCCTGCTACTCAGGATAGAGAGATCAAGATGGTTAGAGGCCAGTCAGGGCAAGAAGGTCAGTCAACTCCAAGTCAATCAATAAGCAGCTGGACATGGCAGTGCACACCTATCACCCCTGCTTTGTAGGAAGCATAAATAGAAGAATCGCAGCCCAGGCTGTCCTGGCATACACACGAGACTCTACCGAAGTGACCAAAGTGGAAAGGGGTGTGCCTGTGCCATTGTACAGGCACTGACAGGGCCTGAGCAGTCACAAGGCCCTAAGCTCAAACTTTCACATCAAAGCAAAAGGACCATTCTCCAGAGTACACTTCCTGGTTAGGAACTTAACTAGCAAGCATGGCTCTAGTCACCCCCAAGGTTAATAGGAACTGGAATGAAGGGGTGGACAGTAACGAAGTTGGCCAATCTGTGAGGTGCCTCTGTGTGGCAGACTACCAGGGAATAGCCTTAAATGCCTAAAAGTGAGTGAAGGATTGGAGGTGTGGTTCAAGAGGTAGAGTGCTAGCCTGGCAAGCATGAGACCCTGAGTTCAAAATCCAGGAGAGAGGTGATCCACCTACAGAGGTGGATCTCCACTAACTCCAAGTCAATGTGTGACCCAAAGGGGACAGACAAGTGTTTCTTCATTCACCAGTGCTTCACAGGTACCAGGCTGTCAGAGCCAGAGGCTTTCCAGGAATACATCTGAAAAACCTTGGTCAAAGAACGACTAGTTTTGAATATGTAGACATCGCAGAGGGAACCTGGGGCGTTACTTGATTCTTTCTTGTTAATGAACTGCTATTAACTGCAAATATTTGTCTTAGGACACTAAAAGATTTAAACATAATCACAAAGAAAAGTGGAATTTTAAATCGCATTCCATTTTTGCACATATAATTTCAATCTGCTTTCAAAAATCTGATCAAGGCTCTAACTTCCATTTTCATTTACATCTTTATTACAGACTTCTGAATATGGAACATCTGACTGGGTAGTCTTGAGGCCTCAGAAATCTTTTATAAGTGCTCACTAATATGCATCCTGTCAATCACAGCTTTAATCGTGAAACTATCCAGATTCTCTGCTACTCCAGGCCTGTAATGAGGGCTCCGAGTCGCTGACAAATAAAATAAGGCTTTGCTTTTCAGTTTTCATACTCAACAGTCCTCAGAAGAGGCAACCCTTTGAACAAGCAACAGACACTTCAACAAAATGAATGAAAACAAGTTGGGGAGCCTAGACGGAGGGGGCAATGATGCAGAAGGGAACGGTGGGTGAACACAGTCCCACACTCAATGCACAGAGAGACAAAGAAGCCTGGACAGGACAGGACTGGTGGGGAGGTGAGACAGGGGAGAAGGGGTGGCACTGACCATAAAAGTGTAACCTCTTTGCAAAACCATTTAAAGATTAAAATGATAAAAAGGAGGTTTTTCTATTTAATTGAAAGAGGTTATTAATCATTTATATTAGTATCATGTATATGACCATATAATTATATATTATGTAGTCACTTATATTTTGAATGTCAAAGGAATGTCATATATTAAGTTCACTAAAGGGTAATGTTTCCCTACACAAGTTTACTGAGATTAGAAATAGTGGGATTATTGGGTATGTGAGCCGGTGGCTCACACCCAGAATCCTAGCTACTCAGGAGGCTGAGATCTGAGGGTGGCAATTTGAAACCAGTTTAGGCATGAATGTCTATGAGTCACTTATTGTCAATTGACACTGTGGCTCAAATGGTACAGCACCAGCCTTCTAAACTTGAGATCTGAAGGATTGTGGTTTGAAGCCAACCTCGAGCAGAAAAGTCCTTGAGAGTCCGATTTATCTGCCCCCAAAAAGGAAATGGAGGTGGGTGCAAGTGGTACCAGCCTTGAGAGAAAAAAAAAGCCAAGGCAGTGGGACTCTGCTTTGCTCTCCTAACTCAGTGCTGCTCCATGGCCCACTGACCACCCTTCCTGCCCCCCCGCCACCATCCCACCCAGAATCTGACCAGAACCCCCACCCTTAAGCTGTTCTCAGCAAGGTTTCACTCTGGCCCTGTCTGAAGGTACCGGAGCCTTCTGGCAGAACTGCAAAGACTTCACAAACCCCAAACAGGGTCTTTGGTTACAGCCACAGGATGTGACAAATCCAAACCTCACACCCTGGGGCCCCTCGCCCCTGCATCAACCCAGTGTTTTCCAGTGCTCCTTGGGGCCCCTCTTCAGCGGTGATTAGCCCCTGATCTGCTCTGTTGGGGTCTCTGCTTTCTTCTTCCTTTCATCTGCTCCATCTTTCCTCACACAAGGGGTAACACCCATGCCTTGAGCTCAAGACCCAGTACTGGCACAGTGAAACTAACAAAATACTTCTTGAAAACAGATTTTGATATGGAATTTACAGATGAGCCTTTTCTAGCTCATTTATTTGCTGGTTTAATATTTATCCACATAGTTTACAACTTGTAGGGCTTGCCACTTCTAGTGGCAGTAGAAAGTGGTTTTGAAGCTTACTTCAGTTCCAGGTACATATGAGTCATACGTTTATACTGTACAGCTAAAAGGATGTACAAAGAGAACAGGAAGGAGGGAACACAGGCTTGAGAAGATGTGGCAAGAAGACATGCCAAGGATGGAAGAGGATCTGACTGGATTTGGCAGCGCTTTTACAGTGAGCTCTGTGGAAGGGGTGCTGAGCACAATGGGCCGCCGGAGGTCACGGAGGATGCTGCCCCCTCTGCCTCGCTCCCAGACCTGCCCCTCCTCACCAGCCACATAGGGAAGCCCACAGTCCCCAGAATCATTGCCCAAGACATTCAAAGGAAAGGCAGTCTCTTCCTTCTCATTTGTTGGTAAGATGTCAGACAAATTAAGGAATTTCTGTCTCAGAAGGATTTCTGTTCCAAGATCTGCATGAAGTTGAATCAATCATCAAAAGAAAGCCATTAGAAGGAAGTGTGCCATTTATTGGGGTTTTATATGCATCAACCTCCATTACACGGTGGATTCACAAAGACACTGATGGAAAGAGACAAAGGTCAAGGACAGTGACATTGCAACGAATGCATCTTAGCAATAAATAACACACACAGTCAACCTCAATGCATATTCTACAAAATTAAGAAGCATGAGGGAAGAGATGGGTTGGGAGGGATGGGTGAGAAAGTTGAAAGGGATGACACTGATCAAAATGCATTGTATTGATGAGCTGCTTTGTTAAGTGGCAACTCCTTTGCACAACTACTTAAAGGTAATAAAACAAAAGAGAGGAAAGAAGGGAGGAAGGGAGGAAGGAAGGGAGGGAGGGAGGAAGAAAGGAAGGAAGGAAGGAAAGAAGGAAGGAAGGAAAGAAGGAAGGAAGGAAGGACAATGGAACATAGCTGCTTGTTGGTGGTTGCTGGCTTGCTGTCTGTCACAGTAGTAAAGATGGCAGGGCTTCTTTGCCTGCTGCTCATCTTTCAAAGATGTAAAGATCCATTTTGTAAATGATACAAAACATGGAAACATACATACCACTGGGCCAAGATCCCCCTTTGGACCCTGTAAGAAATATATGTGAAATCATTTTTAAATAATTACGAATAATAGTTCAAGAATATGAGGCATTTCTGTCCAATTTGCCTTAGTGGTTAGGGTAAGAATATTTACCAAGGTTTGCTTTTGCTAGTTTGGATTTGAAAGTGAAGGTTAAGAAACCACTTGACAAGACTGCCTGACTCTGATTTACAAGGAAAGACACTATGCTAAATTGTGTCCATTATTTTTGCTGCATCATTTCATTACAATTGGTTTTACTCCTTTCCTACTTTTGTAACATTTGGTCAATTGGTTAATTGTGTTTTTCAGTGACCACAAGAGGTGTGCTAGGAGAGAAAAGGCTAGACTCACCGGGGGGCCAGGAGGTCCTGGAAAACTGGGAACATTCACACCTCCCTTTAAAAAGAGGAGGAGTGTAAGAATGTGTGGCAGTCCTAGCTGGTAAATGCTCTCACGTCATTTGAGTCAGTACCTGGATTTTATACAAGCTGCCCATGCCGTTGCTGTCGCTCAGGTACACACCCTGGGAGAAAGGAGAGGTGGAATTACTGTGGCATTTCCATCTTCCATCACCAAACAGTGTTGTTCCTTTTCTAGTTTTTCACAGTACCATCATCATTTATTTTTTTAAAACATTATTTTATCAAATAGTTGAGCAACAAGATTCAATTCAACTTCTCAGTGTGTGATTGCAATGCATTTTGACCAGTGTTACTTCTTTCATCATTCTCCCATCTCTCCCAACCCCTCCATCCTCCTATTTTATTCTGCTTTTGAAAGTGGATTGAATGCACTTTTATTAGCTGCCATAAAGCTCATGTAGGGAATGGGTTAGTTGTGCCTGGAGCACAGATGTGCTTCCAGCTGAGGCTTCAACAGTGGTTGGCCTTGCAGAGGAGACTCGAAGGCAGTCACTGGGAAAGCACTATTGGCTCATTAAAATTCAGCTTTCAAATTGTCAATGTGTGATAAGTGTTCACAGCCTGATGACTGCTACCAGGACTGGCCAGTGCGCAGGTGTAGCTGTGCTGGGGATGGAAGTCACGTTTCTCCCAGTCTCTCCACACCAAACAGGAAATCAGGTAAATGGGAAAATGGCTTCATTCACAACCCTGTGTGGCTGTTTCTACAAAAACAGATGTAGAACTTCCTCTAATAAGAGACCCATGAATAGAAAATCCCTGAGTGGTCATCACTTAAACAACTCATTCTGCAGTTTAGAGAGTCATACATTTCATACGGAAATGGTTTTCTCTGTGTGCTGGTACTGGGGTTTGAACTCAAGGCCTTGTGCTCTTGCCTGGCTTTTTTACTTAAGGCTGACACTCTGCCACTTGAGCCACACCCCCACTTCCAGGTTTTTGCTGGTCAGCTGGAGATGAAAGTCTCAAAGATTTTTTCTGTCTGGACTGCCTTCAAACTGCGATCCTCAGAACTCACCCTCCAGTAAGGATGACAGGCGTGAGCCTGAGGCACGCAGTATGGTATATGAAAATGTCAGTTTCAAAACGTTTCTAAGGGATGAGGGTTCTTGGAAAGCCATCCTTTTAATAACTTTCCCACTCCAGTTGCAAAATTGGAGGAGCTGTCATTTCATTGCTCCTGGTTGACAATACACACCTGTGTGCAGGGACTACAATTTGCACATCTTCAAAACATTAGTCATAGAAGAAAATCCTCCATGTATCCTGCTACTTCCCCTCTGACAAGTACTAAACACGTGCCACATCTTAGAAGAAGGATACTTCTGAGATTTGCAGAGGGCATTTCCCAGAGAATATACTTAATATGTATGTTGAATAATATTTTTGATAATGAGAAAAGTGTACATTTCTTAAGCCATTATGAAAAACCTCTAGCCCTTTTATGAGCCCCTGATTTTTTAAAAACTGAACTTTCAGAAGAAAGGAAGAATTTGAACTCCAAGTGTGTTCTATCTTGATTATTATTATTTTTTATTATTATTATTTTTTTGGACAAAGGAAGAAGATTTACCAGAACGAATTTGGTAAAGTGAGAGCTCACCTCTTCACTTGTGTGTAAAACATGCAAGTGCACACAGGCTCCTAATACAACCTGCTGTTTCCAGAAAACACCCCCCTTGTCTAATGGTTTGGCTTCGAACTTCCCCAGGAGTGCAGAGGAGCCAAGTTTGGCCTGGGCCTCAGCTGGGCTGCGATTGCAGCATGACACCACAGGGGTGCAGCCACGCTCAGAGTGGCTCCATCCTCCCTCTGGTGTCCAGAGAATGTAAATCTGAGCGTGCAGGCTGGGGCTGAGCTAAAGAGGCAGGCCTTTCTAAAGAGGTCTCTGCACATCCTGTCATTGTATTATACACAAGCATAGATGTCAGGAGACTTAGCTCTGAGAGGTTGGATGGTTGTGAGTAAACACACAGTTGTTAGTTTTAACCCTGAGATAACTCACTGGTGGTCCAGGAGGTCCGGGGTTCCCAGGGGGGCCCTTGCTTCCCTGCAAAGAAAACAAAGGCCAAATCATCTCCATTCCGGGACAGTAAGTCCGGCTCTGCCTGCTGAGGGCCATCTCTGAAACCAGTGTGACCTGTCTGCCTTTCCTTTGGGCTTGCAGACTTGAACAGCATGGCTCTCTCCATAGCCTGGCAGTGGCTGCTAGGTGCATGGCTGTGCTCACCCCTCACCCAGGCAGACGTGCACCCAGTGAGCTCGAGGGGATGAGGCTCACTTTAAACAGAGCTAGATGAGCCTCTGGCCTCTCGGGAGAGACTGGGGCCCCTCGGTGGGTGCATGCCACAGGGGCAGTGCCAGTGGCTTCGGTTGTGCTGGCTGGTTTGCTCTCACCAGAAGCCCAACCTCTGCTACCTTCATTCTTTGGGAGCCAGCGGCAACATCCACGTCATTTGACCAGAGTAGAAAATCACAACCTGCCTGTGTCCTTGGGAGAAGACATTGCTGTGCTCCCTAATTAGTATCAGACTGTATGACCAAGTCAGATGTGTCCTGCAAACCGCAGGGCGGGGGTGAGCATGCTGAGTGGAGGATCCCACAGCAAATGGGCCTTAGCCTTCTGCTAGGAGGAAAGAAAAGCTGCAAACGGGATTCTGTAAAGTGAAGTTGAAACTTGAAAAATGTAGTTTCTTTTCTTTTTACAGAGTATAGAATGTCCATCAGCATGAATGGGGTTATTGTGGTCTCTTTAGTCTTTTAGCCAGTTGTGTATATAACTACATTGCTTTTTAATAGCCTAACAAAATCTTTTAAGTCTATTTCAGTCACAATGCAAGAAGGTTAATGCAAAACAACCACCTCCAGTGTCTGTAAAATACAACAGTGTACTTCCAAAATGTGATTAAGGGTTTCACGTCAATACCTGCCCACTTTCTATTAACAAAAGAAAACATGAAGCCAGGCTCCAGCGTCTGAGGTTGTGACCCTAGCTACTGAGACAGCTGAGCTCTGAGGATCATGATTCAAAGCCAGCTCCAGCAGGAAAGTCCATGAGGCTTATCTCCAATTAACCACTAAGAAGCCAAAAGTAGGTCTGTGGCTCAAGTGGTAAGCACCAGCCTTGAGCAAAAAAAAATTAACCACAGGGCGTAGGCCCTGAGTTCAAGCCCCAGTACTGACACAAAAAGGAAAAAAAAAAAGGCAGGATAAAAGGGCATGTGTATCAGAAGGGAGAAACTGAAGTTTTCCCAGGGCCAGCTGCCAGGCACGGGGCCTGTGCTTTGATGGAGGCCGGTCCTCGGGCACACCAGGGCTGCTGACGGTGGGGGGGGTTATGTGCTGTCTCTTGAGTCAGCAGACAGTCTGTGTCCACTGAAAAGACGCCTTTGATTCTGTACAGAAACCAAACCAAACCAAACCAGTTTCCTTCCCGTTTGTGCCTCAGGCGTGTCTCCCTGAGGACTGCCCACCAGTTTCAAAGGCCAGGCCCTGTCTGCTTCCAGGGACAGCAGGGACAAAGCCTGGCTCTCTGCCTGCGGCCGAGGCCCAGGCCAGGCTGGCGCCTCCGTCCTCCCCTCCCCATCGCGGGCACCTCGTGGGCTGGCGCGCTGGCTGCAGACGCCAGAGCAGCTTAGGCCGCGCGGGATGGAGCCTGAGAAGCGACCCTCCGCCTGGGGCCTCCCCGGGCCCACCCCGAGGGGGAGGCCGCGGGCTGCGGGGTCCCGAGGCCCACGCGGGCCTCCACGGGGCAGCTTCCCGAGGCGACCCCGCCCCTCGCCGGCGGGAGGGGAGACCCCCCCTCCAGCTCGCCTTCCCGCTGGGATCCGCTGGGACGCCCCGTCCAGACAGTGCTCCGCACCTGGTCACCTTTGGCTCCGGGGGCGCCGGGGTGGCCACTTCTCCCGGGGGAACCCTGCAAGAGGAGGAGTACGTGGGCGTTGGTTGGTGTCTTTTTTTTTTTTTGGCCAGTCCTGGGGCTTGGACTCAGGGCCTGAGCACTGTCCCTGGCTTCTCTTTGCTCAAGGCTAGCACTCGGCCACCTGAGCCACAGCGCCACGTCTGGCCTTTTCTATATATGTGGTGCTGGGGACTCGAACCCAGGGCTTCATGTATACAAGGCAAGCTCTCTACCACTAGGCCACGTTCCCAGGAAAGCATTGAAGGTTTGGTTCTAGAAAGCTGGGCAAGCTTCTCCCTCCGGGCCACTCTGCAGCTGGTCCTGCCCTTCAGCCCACAGAAGGGTGAAATGTGCACCAAAGGTGGCTTTTCCCCTCGGCCAGCTATATTTAAGGATCTTAATTGGAATCTATTGATACATTTAAGAATCTAGCCTTGCAGTTAGATCATAATGTACATAATGTTTTGTCTTTCTAAATGAGCTATGGCTTTTGATAGGATTTGCAATACACCAAGATACTACAGAGTTCACAGTGTGTATACTGAGTTATATGATCTGCACTTTAGCCTTGGGAAATGAAATTTAATTTGAATTCTTCTTTGAGAATAGAGTTAGCCATGATTTTCTGGTTTCTTTTCACAACTCCTTTTTTTTTTTTTTTTCTTTTTTTGCCAGTCCTAGGGCTTTTTTTTTTTTTTTTTTGCCAGTCCTGGGCCTTGGACTCAGGGCCTGAGCACTGACCCTGGCTTCTTTTTGCTCAAGGCTAGCACTCTGCCACTTGAGCCGCAGCGCCACTTCTGGCCGTTTTCTGTATATGTGGTGCTGGGGAATTGAACCCAGGGCTTCTTGTATACGAGGCAAGCACTCTTGCCACTAGGCCATATCCCCAGCCCCCACAACTCCTTTTCATAACATTTAAAGCCAGATTTGCTGTATATCCTGAGTGAAAACATAAATGATAAACGTGTGATTTTATGCCAGCACTAATGGCTCATTCCTGTAATCACAGATACTCTGGAGGCTGGGATGAGGATTGAGGTTTGAAGCCAGCACATGCAGAAAGCCTGTGAGATTCCAGTTAGCACCAAAAAACTGGAAGTGGAGTTGTGGCTCAGGTGGTAGATCATCAGCCTTGGGAGAAAAAGCCATGCAAGTAGTGCAAGACACGGAGTTCAAGCCCTGCCAGTGGCACAAAAAAATGTAATTTTATCATTCAGAAGTTTAAGAAACATCTTTGTATGCTGGAGACTTTCAGGAAGGGGAGCTGGGAATATGGCCTAGTGGTAGAGTGCTTTCCTAGCATGCATGAAGCCCTGGGTTCTATTCCTCAGCACCACATATATAGAAAAGGCCAGAAATGGTGCTGTGGCTCAAGTGGTAGAGTGCTAGCCTTGAGCAAAAAGAAGCCAGGGAGAGTGCTCAGGCCCCGAGTCCAGGTCCCAGGATTGGCCAAAAAAAAAAAACAAACAAGCAAAAAAAAAAAAAAGATTTTCAGGAAGGAAGTGATGAGAGGTTGAGGCATGAATTAGATGGCTAGATTTAGCCAATAAAAACATTATTTGCAACAAACTTAAACTAAAAAATGTATTTGCTCATCTGAAATTGAACTTGAGAATCATCTAGGATGAACTCTGAGTCAATGGCTAAGTTTGGTATGTGAAAAAGGAAAAAAAATCTGTCTAGGAAGACAGAATGACAGGGCTGGAGGTGTAGTGTAGGCTCATGCACTTCACCATCGGAGGGCAAGTGTGAGGCTCTGAGTTCAAGCTCTGGTCCTGGTGCAAAAGGAAAAAAAAAGCCAGGTGCCTGTGGTTCATGCCTATAATGCCTACTCTGGAGCCTGAGATTTGAAGACCATGGTTCAAAGCCAGCCAGTGAAGACATGTTCTGATGCACTTATTTTAAACTAATCAGCAAAAAGCTGAAAGTGGAAATATGGCTCAAGTATTAGAGCACCAGCCTTGAGTGAAAACTCCCAGTGAGAGAGTGAGGCCCTGAGTTCAAACCCCAGAGCCAGCACAAAATAAACACAAGAGGATAAAAAAAAGGATAACCAAAGACACAATGGCCATGATGTGTTTGGGGAGCAGCAAGAGCTTTGACTGAAATAGTTTTAAAGTTTATACATAAACAAAAATAAATTCAGTCATCTTTTCTCCATTTTTTTCTTCTACAAAATACATTCTCAGCTTGTATTGCCATCAGGACATCTCTTCTGCAGGTTAATCAAGAAATACCAAATATTTTGTGTTCTAGCTTCTCTGTCTCATTGCTCTTCTCTCCGCAGCATGTTTTGTTAGGGCCTGTGGTGACTTCTTGAGACGCAGAGGTGGGAGGAGGGGGAGGAGGGAGGGGTGGGGTGGAGGTGAGGGTAGGGGTGCAGGTGCAGACGCAGGTGCAGGTGAAGGGTGAGACTGTCTGTAGGCAGCAGCCACTGAGCACTCTGCATCGAAGCCTCGAGGACCTCCGAGGCGAGTTGGTGGGTCTTAGTCTTCCCACAGGTGGGGCTGAGGGAACCATGTCAGACAGCACTTACCGGTGGTCCAGCTGGGCCTGGCAAGCCAGGGGCGCCTGGGCTTCCCTGGAGACCCTAAGAGAGACAGACACCACCATAAAAATTCCTTGCAGGGCACAGGCATTTTAGCTAGTCAGGTGTTTTTATTATTGATGAAAAGTTATGTGCAGTGAAGTAAGTCAGAGTGACAAAGGACGCTTGCTTACCCTCCTATGTGGAAGATCTAAATTGTACACATATATGAAGACACACAGAGTCACATGCATACACCCACACTTAAACTGACTAAAGGATGGTCTCCACGGGGGAGGGCTCCCATGGTGGGACTCCTTAGAACGACTTACACAGTGAATGCCAGGAAGCTGGCACCGTGTTGTCAGGGGTGGTGGTCAAGGGGAGGGGCTCAGACAAATGGAGAGAGGAAGGGGAGCAAGTGCAGTCAAGACACTCGGTGCACACACGTGAACATGGAACCAGGTCACTGGAGGGGAGGGGGTGGGAGAGATGGGAGAACAACGAAGGGGTGACGCTGATCAAGACGCATTGTACTCAAACTCACATGTTGAATTAAAAATCCCTTTGTACAACTACTTAAAGATAATAAGTAAAAAATGAATAGGAAATATTTTCATACTGAGAATTAAATATATATATATATACATAAGCTAATCAAGAAACATGACGCTTGTCACTGTAAATGTCCACTTTCAATAAGGTGGCCAGCTCTGCGTCCATCCAGTCACTGACAAATATCACCCAGGCTGTGCCATGACTCACTCAGCCTTCGGGTCTTAGGGAAGTGGCCTGTCCCTGAGAACGTACACAGTGTAAACACCAACACACAAAAATGGAATTCAGGTCAGCAGAATGCCAAAAGAGAAATACAGGTTCATACTATGGCTTCATTCAACTCATGGAAAAACAGAATTCTGCTTTATGATATATTGTAGTTTACCAGGTCAGTTCATTACAAGGAGAAATTTGCTGCAATGGTGAATTTAAACTCTTTTTATGGCTTAAGCATAAAATATAAATGGATTTCCTCTCCTTCTCCTTTTTGGGTTTGTAGAATAATGCTAATTATACCAGGTAAAATTTAAAATGCTGATACATTTATCTATATCCATATTCAGGAAGAAACTGCAAAGTTTACTGGCAATTTAACTTTGTTCCTCTACCAAATGTATCAAGAACAGAATACTACTGTTAAATAAATTATATAAACCTATGACATAAAACATTTTACAACTTTTTCCTTTGATGTTCGCTGGGGTTTGAACTCAAGGCCTTGTGCTTGCCAGGCAGGCCTCCTCCATGAGCTGCGCCCCTAGCCTCTCCTTCTGTATGTTTCACGTGTTTGTCCTGACTGCTCAGGACCATTGTCCTCTGACGTCCTCTGAGGTGTGGCCTCTCTGGAGCTGGGATGATGGCAGTTTTGCAGCTATTGAAACCACGGTTTAGAAAACTACCAAATAATTTAGAAAAATAAAAGCCACCGACATTACACAGCACAAGACTAAGCAATTATAAATGCATTTCCTGGAATATGAGCATGGTAGTGATTTTTATTGCCTTGTCATGACAAGTAGATGAAGGTTTTGTTGAGAAACTTTGGTGTCTAATAGGTTTCAGAATTTTGAATTTTCACATTTCTTTTTGGTGGTTAGCTGTGTGTGTGTGTGTGCATGCGTGTGCATGTGTGTGCAAGTAATGGGGCTTGAATTCAGGACCTTGCACTTTGGCTTAGCATTTTTGCTCAGGGATGGCACTCAACCAATTGAAACCGACTTTTTAAAAGAAGTAATGCACATTTTGAGTATTATGAAATATTCCCATATTCCAAGAAATGATACTGTCTGTGGCATTTGCTAATAAACATAAATATTTCTGTAGCAAAAACTTGATTTTTTGATCCAGTACAAGAACAGAGCAGATCCATGGAAGTTCAGGTCAGAAACTTGTGTTCAATAAACGTGGACAGTTTTCTGGGTTCCCAGAGGCTCTCTGGACTTGCAACCCTGGGGGAAATTTTCTGTTAATATAAAAAGCAGCCCGCCCTGGGCAGTGGGTAAAGGGAAAATTCCTATCTTGTTTGGTATTTTTGTGTATTTCCAAATTTTTATAGTAACTTTAGATCATTTCTTTAACCAGAATAAAGTGAATACCCTGTCAGCTGTTCCACACAAACCTGCAATGCCTCAAGTTACAGAGTGAAGGGGGTAAGAATGCGTGAAAACGGACAATTCCTCTCCTGGCTCAGGAACAGAGCCCTGCCCTGGCCTACCAAAGCCTCTGGGTTCAATGCCCAGCATGACCCCAAACACTCCATGTTCTAGATCGAATAGCTCTGCTCTCTCAAGATTTCTTTCTTTTCTTATTGAACAAAGATCCTTTTTATATTGCCCAAGTATTTTTATCATGGAATTCCTGTGCCCCTTGCTGTTATGCAATATGAATTTCTATACATATTATACAGATTTGTTGAGTGGTTGGAGTGACATTACTGCAATAATGGTTTCTAAGAGTCCTAGAGGATTGTGAGCAGGGTCAAGGGTAAATCTCAGCCTGTCCATCCAATAAAATGAGATTATGTTATCTCAGGTTTATTTGTACAGTACTGTGGAGAAATACCAGAATCTCTGTGAACATGTTCAGATCCTGTTCCTCAAGTAATAAATATTGTGCTAAAGCACATGTGTGCTGTGTTAAAGAATAAAAACATTGCTGGATACCAGTGGCTCATGCCGGCACTCTTAGCTACTCAGTAGTCTGATATCCAGAGGACTGTGGTTCAAAGCCAGTCTGGGCAGAAAAGTCTATGAGACCTCCTATCTAAACTAATCAGCAAAAAGCTGGGCTGGAGGTATAGCTCAAGTGGCAAAGCACCAGCTGAGAAAGCACACTGAGTAAATGTGTAAAGCTCTGAGTTCAAACCCTGGTTCTTGCAAAAAAGAAGTGTAGACTTATTTTTCCTTAAGATTATGTAAATCTCATTGGTATACTGTGTGTGTGTCAGAGAGACTTTCTATTTTGCCATCATTAATTTTATGCTTATAACTTTGCAAATGGAAAGGAAAAATTTTCTATTGGGAATGCTAATTTTCAATAACTGGATATTATTCATGTTATACTATACCTTTCTTTATTGTGATATACCTACACTTAAAAAGTTATTTCCATATGTACATGTTTAACGTGCAAATGCATATGCATTCTTTTTTTATTTTTACTACTTTTAGGCTATACTGTGAGTCGGTCTGGATGTGCTGAGTGAGTCGCTAGGTAGTCTAATTTATAAATGTGGGACTCATTAACCTATGATGACCACATTAAACTTTAAAATAAGCCTTAGTGCATACATTAAAAAAATTCTCAGCAGTCTTTCTCTGAACAAGAGAAGTTCTATAACAAGTGTAAAATTACTACAGAAGCAAAAAGGGCAAGAAGGTAACTCTAGAAGATTTTCTGGGGTGGGGGCAGGCTTGGGGCCTGGGTGCTGTCCCTGAGCTCTTTTGCTCAAGGCTGTCACTCTACACTTTGAACTATATCTCCACTTCTGGCTAACTGGAAATAGGAGTCTCAAAGGGACTTTTCTGCCTAGCTTTGAACCATGACACTCTCAGCCACCTGAGAAGCTAGGATTACAGGTGTGAGCCACTGGTGCCTGGCCTTAAATTGGAGATATTAAATAAAGAAGGAGTCTTCAAAGAGGCAGCCACCCTTGCATCTATTCATGAAGAACAGACATTTGGGCTTTTGTGAGATTAAAGCTAAAGCATGTGTTAAACAGCACAGTTTTCTGCCAACTGGAAATGCATATGTTCTTGATAATACATATATGAATGCCTCTGTTAGGTTTTATTCACTGAAATCAACAATTTCATGCAATATCAGAGCCCAAGTAAAACGCATGATTGTTTATTAGTGTTGAACTGTCTGAGAGACAAAAGATCTTTCTCTCTTGCCTTATTCTTAGGCTTGGGGTCAACTAGGGCTTTTCTTTGGTGAATTTACTCTTCTTCCTCCCCCTCTCTTGGTCATGATAAAGCTAGAATTGTTACCTGCCACATGGAAATAGAAAAACATACTTGGATACATTAGCTTTCTGCTTTAATTCTTCTTGTTTCCAAATCTTTCCAAATGTTAACACATGTTAACATTGAAACTCAGTCAATGTGTCACTCCTGGCACATCCACAGTCCTCTTGTTATGTCAAAACAAGGACAAAGCCAGGCACCGGTGGCTCGCCACTATAATCCTAGTTACTAGGGAGGCTTAGATCTGAGAACCCTGGTTTGAAGCCAGCCGGGGCAGAAAAGTCTTTCTGAGACCCTTATCTCCAATTAACCACTCAAAAAACCCCAGAAGTGGCAGAATGCTGGCCTTGAGCACAAAGAAGCTCAGGGACAGCACATCATAGGTCCTGAGTTCAAGCTCCATAACTGAAAAAATAAACAAGTAAGGATAAAGAACCTTTGAATCTTTTGGAATTCCCCATATAATGAGTTTTCTGTGAAATTTTGTGTGTTCCGCATCCCAGTATCCACATGGGCGGGGCACTCGTGGCTCCTGCCAGTCATCCAGCTAGTCAGGAGGCTGAGATCTGTGAACCATGGTTTAAAGCCAGACCAGGCAGAAAAATCTGTGAGATTCTGATCTCCATATGACCACCAAAAAGCCAGAAGTAGAGCTGTGCATTAAAGTAGTAGAGCATAAGACTTGAGCCAGAAAAGCTCATGGACAGTGCCCAGGCCCTAAATTCAAGTCTCAGGACCAGCGCGTGCATGCGCACACACACACACACACACACACACACACGTGCACACATGCACACACATATATAGCACATGTATACACACAAGATGACACCACATATTTCACTAAACAAAATTATCAAACTGACCCTTGTTAAGTTGCTTTCTGGACTGAACAAGTTTTTTTTTTTTTTTTTTTTTTTGGCCAGTCCTGGGCCTTGGACTCAGGGCCTAAGCACTGTCCCTGGCTTCTTCCCGCTCAAGGCTAGCACTCTGCCACTTGAGCCACAGCGCCACTTCTGGCCATTTTCTGTATATGTGGTGCTGGGGAATCGAACCTAGGGCCTCATGTATCCGAGGCAGGCACTCTTGCCACTAGGCTATATCCCCAGCCCCCTGAACAAGTTTTGGTCTTTGTTACAACTTAAAAAAAATCAAGAGAAAGGAAATTCAGTTGGAGCTGGTTGTTAGATCTTAACTATTTTCCAGAAGCATAAGGGAATTACCCGTCAAGGACAAGTATATTCTTTGTTATACAGTATGGCCAAGCAAGCACACCAAAGCCATAGAGAGTATAGACAATGTATTTCTGTTCAGCCAGAGAGCAAATCATCCAGTGGAATCAATAAAAAGTAACTTCTAACAAATTTAATGTGGTCACTATCCAAACACTTGAATTTCAGTCATTTCTGGACCTGTCTGTTGCTTTCTCAGTTGCTTCTGAAGATCTCTTGGGTTCAGGCAGTTAAAAGCTGTTGAACATCACTGTTCTGGGGCTAGTGAGAACCTCAGCAGAAAGCAGTAGCTCATTAACTCTTATTTTCAAAGAAAAATCCCTTAGTAAGCTTTATTTAGAGATAAAAACAAGTATTCTCATTCCTTCATTTTAGACGTTTTTAACCAGTCCTGGGGCTTGTACTCAGGTCCTGAGCACTGTCCCTGGTTTCTTTTTGCTCAAGGCTACCACACTACCATTTGAGCTACAGCACCACTTCTGGCTTTTTCTATAGATGTGGTGCTGAGGAATTGGACCCAGAGCTTCATGTGTGGCGGCAAGCACTCTTGCCACTAGGCCACATTCCCAGACCTGATTCCTTCATTTTTAACTTGTAAAGAAAAACAAGCCCTATTTCTAATACACGTATAGACAGTATCCAGGGTACTAAGATCAGATACAGTGATAGCGGGGTGAAACCATAGGAAGGGAATACAAGAGAGAAAAATGTATGGTTTCAAATGGCATGTTGAAAATAATTACAACAATGATATAACACTTGTTTCCATAACATGGAATTCATGTCACTTGCATCATCTTATGTGTTCATAAGACATTGGGCTCTTGTGGTCTTCTGCTATGACTAGCCTAAACATGTACTAATTATTCCCTATGAGGGAAACCATAGAATCCTTGTTTCTTTGGGTCTGGCTCACT